>NC_052153.1:19539199-19645297 GCF_902713615.1 Scyliorhinus canicula | reverse complement strand
CAGATGGCACGCATCTGTACAATGAATCCAAACAGAGTATCAACAGGACACGAGGACAAAGACAAAATAAGAACATCGTGCAGCTTGCAGAAGTTGATGTTTTACCTCCAGTTGAATTGCCTGCTCCTCATTAGATAAAAAGGGGGGAGGAATAGCCCCATATTTTTTCAGCGTGTCAGCCTCTGACTGAAACCTGGTGTGCAGCCCTCAATCTGTGTTTTTAGAGCAATAAGTGAATGCATGAGATTTGATTTGTAAATTGACTTATATCATTATGTCTTATGGATTTTCAGGCCCAAGATGGGGTTATTTATGTCAAAATCAATGGATGAAAATCTAAAGAAACAGCAAGAGTTCATGGCGGCAAATGGTGCTCTGCAGGTATAGCTATTAAATTCTGCGACTGAAACAATACAGAGTCCCCCTATATGCTGTTACTGGTTCAGTTTGGGAAGGTGAACTGTTGTGGCTTAAATCGGGCATTGTCACAGTCGGGGGCGCGACCCACAGCAGGGTCGCGGGTGGGTCGCGGAGCCGTCCGTTGCGGTGTTCCCAATCGTGCAAATCCACACGCAACAGCCGGCTTTTAATAATGCCGGCTGCAAGCGGCCTTCAAAATGGCCATGAGCATATAACGAAAATGCAGCTGCGCTGCGCATGCCTGCCCGCTTATTGGTGCGCATGCGCAGAGTGGGTACCGGTGAGCGGGCACGCATGCGCAGTGCGGCTGCATTTTTAAAAATCTGGTCGCAGCCTTTTTGAAGAGCGTTCGCAGCTGCCATTGTTAAAAGCCGGCTGCTGAAGGTTCGGGGAGAATGATGTGATTGGTTGCTTTCTGAACGTTGATGCTGATGGAGTGGAAGTCTCTTACTCCAAGAATGGTGAGTGATCCAACAATGGTTTCACCGCAACTTTAACTTCAACCAAGAGATGTCAACTTTTTAAATCTTGATTTTTAAACATTCCAAAACAAAGTGCCTGCAGGTTGTATTTGGAAGCTTTATCACTTAATTGATTTTTAAGTGTCTTTTATTTTTTACATTTTTAATTGTAATGTTTAGGTGAAATGTGGTGAACCTCCAATTTCTAGAGGATGAAAAATTTTCAGCTTCTGCATTTTTTCCTGTTCAACTTTATGAAATAATCCCCCCCCCACCTCCGGCCCCCATAACTTGTAAAAAAAAAAGTCGGCTGCTGCCGCTGTTGCCTGCGAATTTGCGCAATCGGAGACGCAGAAAATTAAAAAAAAAATTCGATGTAATCTTGCTGCCTGAAGGGAGGCAGAGAGCAGGTCACACTCCCGGAACATTGACATCTCGTGCTTTGGGCGCGATTGAAATTCCTCCATTTTTGTCAGCAGCAAACAAGGTAAGAGAAAATGGTGGGCCGTGAAGGTCGGCCGGCGTGGGCCGCGAAGATCGGCCGGGTTGGGTCCTGAAGGTTGGCCGGTTGGTAAAAATGGGTCCCCGGAAAAAAAGTTTGAAAATCACTGGCTTAAATGGTGCCAGTGTATTGATAAAATGGTGCACTTTTGAACAGATTTTTAATAAGTGTGGTGTAACACCATGAAACATGCACTGACCCTTATTATTGGCTGGCAAATTCAAAATGGCATTTACTCATTGATAGAGCAAGGATCCTTTCTGTTGGAACTGGTTCAGAGAATGGTTCACTAGGTTGATCCCAGTTGATGTGGAGGGATTTTCTTCTGAGCAGAGGTTGAATAGGCCGGGCCTGTACTCGTAGTTTAGAAGAATGTGAGGTGACCTTATTGAGGCAAATAAGTTCTCAGGGGGCTTCACAAAGGTTGATGCTGTGAAGCTTTTTCCCCTTCTGGGAGAGTATAGGAACAGAGGGACTAATCTCAGAGTAAGGAGATAAGTCTGTCCATTTAGGACAGAGTTGAGGAGGAATTTCTTCTCTCAGAGGGTTGTGAATCTATGAATTCTTTACTGCAGAGGGTTGTCGAGGCTTCGTTGTTAGCTCTGTTTCAGGCTGAAGCAGACAGATTTTTAATCAACAAAGGAATCAAAAGTTATGAGGCTCAGTCAGGAAAGTGGAGTTGAGGATGATCATATCAGATCAGTCACAACCTCACTGAATGGCAGTCTCAGCGGGTCGAATGGCCTACTTCTGCTCCTGCATCTTATGGTCTCTCATTAAGCCTCAGTGCTAAACCACCTCAGATATTCTGCAAGCCCTTCAGTACGACACATGTTAATCCATGTTGTCATTTTCCAGGGGAAAACAGGCACACAAGAAAGGAAAGAGATGAGAACAGGCGGAGGTTCGCCCTTTTATATAGATCCTGACACCAATAGCGGAAGCCATTTTCAACATCATTGACAGAGAGAAGGCGTGGAGCACTAGCGATAGTGGAGCACTAGAGATGGCCAGGCTGGAGGTGGTGTACAAGAGAGGTGGGCATCGTCTCTCTTTGTCTTGTTTTACTGAAGACACATACACAAGCAAACACTCAGGATGATACCTGATGGTACCGTGTATTGCTACACACCTACTACTGTTGTTTACCTTTGCTGCAACATGCTGCTCCATCGCTTTCTTCAATTTTTTCGGCCTTGTAGTTGCCCAGATTGAGGGCGAGTACCCTCCCAAAGTGTACCCTCGTTCTCACCCGCGCAGAAATTGACCCGCCAGGCAAAATCGATATTGAGCTAAGTGGGGAGGGCTCATTTCATGAAAGTACTCATCCTTTTAAAAGACTGCTGCAGTCCTTTAGATCGATACTGGGAATGAACGGGTTGAGGAAAGGCTGGACAGACTGGGCTTGTTCCCACTGGAGTTTAGAAGACCGAAGGGTGACTTGATTGAAGTATGGAAGATGGTCTTGACGAGACGAACGCAAAAATGATGTTTCCTGTTGTCAGTGAGCCCAGAATTAGGAGGCACTGTTTTAAAATTCGGGGATGCCTTAGAGGACAGGGATGAGGAGAATTTGTTTTTCTGAGTATTATGCGACTTTGGAACTCTCCCCCTCAGAATGTGGTGGAGGCAGGTGTCACTGAATAATGTGGAGGTGGAGATAAATCGTTAAAAGGCAAGGAAGCCAAAAGTTATCGGGATAGGGAATGTGGAATTCAACAGAAACGGATCAGCCATGATCTAATTGAATGGCGGATCACGCTTGAGGGGCCAAATGGCCGACTTCAGCTCCTATCTCTCGTGTTTGTATGTAGAAATCCAGTTCTCTTTCAGCTTTATTCCTATCAGACAAATTTTGGTTTGAAAATGTGCAAAACATATTCGCCGGTTTTCAAAATAAAGTTTCAGAATCCCTGCATTCTTGATACTGGTTTAAAAAGTGTTATACTTGGGCATCAAGTCACACATTCACCTGGTTTAAATTCTGATCATTTGAGGTTGTTTCGAATCTTTCCACGAGGGCCGTTTTGAATCTGGGCAGGAAAATACGTTCTGAAATAAGCAGTTCTCTGGAAATACCCTCCATTTGTTGCTCCTGTTTCCAACAAGTGGAGAAGTATTGCAGTCATACTAGGCGGTCTTTAGATGCACAACTGGAAGAGGTCAAGGGCAATTCAGTTTTTTGATATCAGTGTCTGCACGCTGCCAAAAAAAAATCCATCAACACTTTTTTAGGAATTGTTGACAATTAACAGAACAACACCCGATGGCCAGAAAACCTTGTGATGTTACGAATGAATGACCTTTATCGGAAATATTTACACCAAAATAAATGGCTGCCTTTTCCGTAATCTCCAGTTGTTATCACAGTTGCCTTTTTGCTGGGACACTGCGCTGCTCAATAGAAGATAACAACGTTCTGATAAAGTCACGTGAGGCTGGAAATTAAGCTGTAGAGCTGTTTTCACGCATGATGTGCCAGGACCGTTTTAAACAGTTTCGCAGCCGGGATAGTGGATTAAGGAACTTGGCGTGAATACAATGTTACTGCATCCAATTCTTTTGATAAAGTGCACAGAATATATCAAAGATATTGAGGTAAATTCTGAACAATCCATCACCGAGCAGCCAGCCACTTCACTAATAGGACCTAGTAGAAGATGAAAATTAAGATGAGAACATATCAAATGTATATTGCAGCCAAGGAAAAGCATCAGGATAAAATTCAATGAAGTCAAAAGCAGTTGTGCTCGGAAGCTCGAACTCTAGTTTGTGGAGATTGCCCTGGTCGCTGTCTGAGACTGACCAGATCATTTGCAACCTCAACAAACTGTTCCACCTGTACCTGAGTATCTAACCCATAACTGCTCAACCACTAAGATGTCTACTTCCACCACTGTAATATTGCCCATCGCCATCCCGTCCCAACTCATCTGTTGCTGAACTATCTCCATAACTTTGTTATCTCTAGACTCAGAGTTCTGGTCGCAGACTTCCACCTTCTACCTTCTTTAAGAATGAGCTCATGCAAAGTTCTGCTGACTGCACTCGACTCACCCCAAGTCCTATTTGCCCCAGAACCCCTGTCCCTGCTGACCTACATCAGAACTCCAATACTTCGACTTAAATTCTTCAGCCTTGTATTCAAATCCTTCCATGGCTTTTGCCCCTCCCCATTTCTGAGGTCTTTTCCAGCTCCGCGAGTCTTCAAAATCTCGATTCTCCTCCAATCGTGGCTCACTGCGCAATCCAGGTCTCCGCCACTCCACTGTTGGTGACTATGCCTTCAACCGTCTGGGCCCCAAGCTCCGGAACTCCCTCCTAAGTGTACCTCTCTCTCCTCCTCGTTGACCAAGCTTTTAATCATCTGCTCTAATATATACAACATGGCTCAGTGTCAAATTCTGTTTCATAATGCTCCTGTAAAGTACCTTGGGGCATGTTAAAGGCACTAAATAGATGTTTTTGTTGAAGATTTATTTCCAGAACTGGACTTCAGACTTGAGCACGTGAGAAATATCTCATGAAGCCCTAAATAAGTAATGTACCCCTTTCTGGAAACCCTTATATCTTGCATGATAGGTGGAAAGCCAGTGATCAGCTTGTCATAAATACTAGAAACCAAGAGGAGAAGGCCATTCAGCCCTTCCAGCCTGCTCCGCCATTAAATATGATCTTTGCAGATCCCCTATTTTAACACCATTGTCCTGAAACTTCACATATCCCTTGACATCTTTATATCTATCTATTTCTTCCTTGAATATATTCAGTGACTTGGCCTCCACAGTCTCCTGTTGTAGAAAATTCCACAGGTTCCCCACCCTCTGAGTGAAGACATTTCTCCTCATTTCTGTCCTGAATGCTGACCCATTATCCGGAGACTGTGACCTCTTGTTCTCGGCCCCCAGCCAGAGGAAATAATATCCCTGCCTCTATTCTGTCCGGCCCTGTCAGAAATTTCAATGTTTCAATTACATCCCCTCTCATCCTTCTGAATTCCACTGAACACAGGCCCAGTCGACCCAATCTCTCCTCATATGACAATCCTGCCATCACAGGAATCAGTCAAACTATCTTGATGCAAGTATATCCTTTCTTAGATAAACTGCCCACAGTACTCCTGGTCTAGTCTCACCAAAGTCCTGTGCAGCTGCAGTAAGACATTATTTCTCTTGTATTCAAGTCCTCAAACATTGTTAAATTGGCAGACGAAATCAGCAGTGTTCTCTGTGTCTCAGGTGTTTCAACAGACTAATTGATTTTTGGACTCTCAGCTAAGCTTCATTATGTATTATTGGCTGAGAGCCGAGACAGATATGAGAGTATTAAAACACCCCAGCCCCAGGAAAAGCATTGCTTGATTGAACAGTTCTGGCTCTCTGATCTCTCGCGTCCATTTCACAATGTTTACTTGCACAATATTCAAAAGGTTTCAAGTGCTTGCAGTTTTCTGCTGTTGGGAATTTAAAGGGTCTGGATGATTGACACTTTCATTGGACTTACTAAAAAGGAGTTTTTGTTCAAGAAAGTGGAAGTTATCAATGGGTGTTTTGTTAAAAGCTGTTTTTTACAGCCCCTATTGTCACTACTGGGTTCATTGGCTCTCTACAGTGCATAGTGGGCTAATGAACATGTACGTTCCATTGCTTGGCATGGGGTGATGGGGGATTTGAGGGGTGAGGGCTGTAGGACTTACTGCTTTTATTATAACTGGGAGGAAGTCCCACTGCATCAGACGGGCCCTTTAAACAGCCTGCATGCACACCAGAAGCCCCTGTGGCTACCTCCAAACTGTTTCCTGAGTTGTCCGGCCCACCGCAGCCCACAGCCAACGGCCCCACAGAGAAAATCCTTTCACTGTTGGCACTTTCTCTTGAGGCAGATGGCCCAGCCAGGAATTTTCCTAAATGCCTCCGTCCACCTCGAGGATGAAATCCCAGCCCAACGTATAAAATAATTTAAAATCAATGAAGAATGCAGCGGACATACATTGTCAGGAGAGCTCTATTGGCAATTTTCCACCTTTACAGATTCAACCCTTTAATATTTTGTTGCCCATTGCCATGACTAAATTCTCTAGTGCACTTGAGACTTGTATGTTCTTGTTGGTAGGAATAGTTGATATGTGCTCCATTTGAGGACTGTGATTATTTTAACTGTACAAATCCCTGTGTTTTAAAATGGCACTTGAATTATGCTGGAATTTTATGTCGGCTGAAATATAAGTGAGTTTGTGTAGACAAAAGATAAAGCCTGCCTCGGAAGCTACTCAATGAGTAAATGTTAGTGTCTGTTTGGTGATTGATTTGCATTACAATGGGGAATCGTCTAATGTTGTTGACAGAAAAAATATGTAGAACAAAACTGGCAAGCAAAAGCAAGTGTTTAATAATGCTTAAAATGTCTAAAAAGAATACTCGGGTCAGAATCTCACCAGGCCCCGCCAATGGGTTAGTGGGTTTGCGGCTGTAATGTTCTCCGGCTGGCCTCCCACTGCCCCCTGACTTGTCTGCAATTTTACAGGAGACCTGCGGCCTTCGTCCCAATTGAGGCCCTTTATTGACCACTTCCCTCTTAGGGCCACTTCTATCCTGGCCTCAATTTTGAGGAGGAGTTCAGGGTAACGGGGGAAGCCCAGCAGTTATCCTGCTTAGACTTCGAGCACAGAAACAGTTGGATCACCTCTCCGAAAGGCTCCCATTTCCACATCCGGCACTGCTCTTCCAAGATCTCCCCCTTCCCATTGATGTTCCTTCCATGGACTCCCAGTCTCTCCATCAAGCCCCCATTTCCCTCTGTCCAGTACCCCCGCTGGACCTCACCTTCCCTCCCTGCCATGAGAACTCTGCACTTGTTGGGCCCTGGACTTGGGACTCACGGCTGGATTTTCCGAAACATTGTGGTCCTCAGTTCCTCAGGTGAACCCACTTACAATCCTGATGACTGCTCTGCAGTAATTTAACGCTGGGAACAGCATTAGTTGCTTCAAGGTGAGATTTCCACCCCATCTCAGGAGGAAGTTCTGCCTCAGTGGATAACCAGCAGCTCTATAATCCAAGCAGCTCGAGGCAAGAATGCTGGCAATTGCCGGGACCACAGCAAGCCCCAACTAAGAGGAGCCCAAACTCAGAGATAAGTCTGAGATGTTGCAAGTTCCAGACAAGCAGGCCCCAGTAATGGAGGGATCATGGGTCAATGGGCTGGTTCAAGAGGCTATGGGTTAAGGTCAAGGTGGATGTATGATTTTGGGGGAGATGTCTCTCTTGGGCCAAGGGGACCTGCAAAGGATTCCTCCACCCGCCACCAGCCCATGCAGCTAAAGCTGATGGGCTTCCTAAATGGCATGGGCCTTGCCCTACTGTGGGTAGAACACCAGCTGGGGGGTGGGTGGGGGGGGGGGGGTTGGTATATGGCTCTTAAGTGGCCATTAATTGGTCTCTCAAGGACCTGAATAGACCCAAGGGGAAGTGGGCTGCCCAACACCTCCCCTGTCCCCTGTAATATTTTAGATAGGTCAGGAATGGGTGGGCAGATGCCTGGAAGGTCGCATTCTGGTTTTTACATGAACCCGCTCCTTCAAACTCACCAAAGTGGGGAGTGCAAAATCCAGCCCTTAGAGTTCAGGGACTGGTCATAATCCCAGTCTTGGCCATCGTTGGTGATGTTGTGGATACAGAAATGCTACAGGGCAGCCATGATCAGCAGGGATACATTCCTTGCCCATTTTGTATGTGGTAACCTTCCCATCGGAAAAGTCCTGCCTTTATCGTTGAATAATTAGGGCAGGCAACAGCACTTCTGGAAAATGAGGGTCATGTTTGACCCCGTTCTCCAAGGTGCCACAAGCCTTCCTGTCACCACTTTACCATTAAATTCCTCGAATAGTCTGCTTCAGTAGGTGGCAAATGACCTTCCTTGTTACAGTCAGCATTTTAATGGCAAGTTGTTTGGATATTTTTAATTTGCTCCTTTCCACTGTGATTCTGTGGCTGAACAATGATTTCAAGGGAATATTATTATAATGTCTAAAATTTGAGCATTTCTGAAACTGGCAATTGAGAAATTTGCAGCTCGCTTTGCAGAGAAATTGGCTATTTCAGACATTTATTTTGCTTTGTTAATATATGTCCCAAAGTTCACTTTCACACAGACTGTACTACAAACACGGACTAAATAATTTTAAACTACAATGTCACTAGATAGTGCACAATACGAGGAATTCAGCTGTTGTCCTTGTGTTCTCCTATCAGACTTGTTACTTTAAAGGGCCAATACACAATAGCCACTTGCTTCATGTTGCCAACTATTAGTAAACACATCTCATTTGTTGCTCTTTTCCAGTGAAAGGTCAGAGGCAGAGTTTGATGTGCAGTGTCCTCGTGTTGTATCATGGATTGAAATTTTATCGCATAGTGGGAGGGGGTGGGGATGGGGGGTAGGTGAGCGGCACAGTGTCAGAGAGATTAGCACTGCTGCCTCACAGCACCAGGGAACCGGGGTTCAATTCCGGCCACGGGTGTGGAATTTGTATGTTCTCCCTGTGTGTGCGTGGGTTTCCCCCAGGTGTTCCGGTTTCCTTCCACAGTCCAAAGGTGTGCAGGTTAGGTGGATTGGCCATGCTAAATGGCCACTTGGGATCCAAACATGTGTAGGTTAGGTTAAGGGGTTATTGGGATTTTTTTTTGGGGGGGGGGGGGAGGGGGGGGGGGTGCCGGGGAAGTGGGCTTCGGTGGAGTGCTCTTTCAGAGGGTCGGTGCAGGGCCAATCGGCCAAATGGCCTCCTTCTGCACTATAGGAATTCTATGATTCTTCTGCGGTACTAAATTTCAAAACAAAAATGTTTGCTTCAGACAGCCTCAAACAAATGGTTCCCAAGACCGCAACATCGTCTGGAGGATTTAATTTTGGTACTTTGCTGTCTATGGCAGTTGCGAGTCAGTAGAAAATTACTAAGCAAGGTGCACTAATCCCATTAGGCTTGGTGCTTGCCACTTCCAGCAACAATGTTGCTCCATGTCTCAGCGACAGTGCCAATCTGACAATGCATCCTCCGAAGAGACAGTAAGCGGGCATTTGGTTACTGTGGGCTCAGCAGCTGAAGTTCTCACAACCACCTTGTCCTGGCATTTGGTTCACTGTCCTAAGCTAGCTTCTGCATGCAGAGGGTTGTCTTATGGGGAAACGTTTGACAAGCTGGGCTTGTATCAATTAGAGTTTGGAGGAGTAAGAGGCACTTGATAAAAACATGTAAGATCCTGAGGGGTCATGACAGGGTGGATGTGGACAGGATGTTCCTTCTTGTGGAAGAACCTAGAGCTAATAATTTAAGACAAAGCTGAGGAGAATTTTTCTCTCTGAGGGCCGTTTGTCTTTGGAATTCTCTTCCTCAAAAGGTGGTGGAAGCAGAGTGTTTGCTAACGCTGTTGGGGAGGGTTTAAACAAATGTGGTAGGGGGATGGGAACCAATGCAGGAAGTCAGAGGGTAGTAAAGAGAGGATAGAAACAAGAGTCAGTTAGGAGAAAAGTGGGAGGGAGAGAAATAGATTGAACTGCATTTATTTCAATGCAAGAGGCCTAACGGGCAAGGCAGATGAACTCAGGGCTTGGATAGTATAGCTAATATTGAAACATGGCTGAAGGAGGGGTAGGTTTGGCAGCTCAATGTTTCAGGGTACAGATGCTGTAGGAAAGATAGAACAGGAGGTAAGAAAGGAGGGGGAGTTGCATTTTTGATTAGGGACAGTATCACGGAAGCACAGCGAGAGGATATATCCGAGAGTTCGCCCACTGAGTCTAAATGGGTAGAACTGAAAAATAAGAAGGGTGAGATCACTTTGATAGGACTGTACTATAGGCCCCCAAATAGTCAGCGGGATATTGAGGAGCAAATATGTAAAGAGAGTATAGATAGCTGTCGGAAAAATATGGTGGTAATAGTTGGGAACTTTAACTTTCCCAACATTAACTGGGACAGCCATAGCACCAGGGGTTTGGATGGAGAGAAATTTGTCGAGTGTATTCAGGAAGAATTCCTCATTCAATATGTGGATGGCCCTACTAGAGAGGGTGAAAAACCTGGCCCCCTCTTGGGGAATAAGGAAGGGCAGGTGACTGAAGTATTAGTAAGGGATCACTTTGGGACCAATGACCATAATTCCATTAATTTTAAGAGCGCTATGGAGAATGATAGTTCTGGCTCAAAAGTTAAAATTCTAAATGGGGCAAGGCCAATTTCGAGGGTATTAGGCGGGAACTTTCAAAAATTGATTGGGGGGGTGCCGATTTGCAGGAAAGGGGGCAGCTGGTAAGTGGGAGTCTTTCAAAAAGGTGTCAACTAGGGTTCAGGGGAGGGCAGCACGGTGGCCTAGTGGTTAGCACAACCGCCTCACGGCGCTGAGGTCCCAGGTTCGATCCCGGCTCTGGGTCACTGTCCGTGTGGAGTTTGCACATTCTCCCCATGTCTACGTGGGTTTCGCCCCCACAACCCAAAAAAATGTGCAGAGTGGGTGGATTGGCCACGCTAAATTGCCCCTTAATTGGAAAAAATAATTGGGTAATCTAAATTTTAAAAAATACTAGGGTTCAGGGTGAGCACATTCCTCTTCGAGTGAAGTTAAGGCTGGTAGAGGGAATGAACCCTGGATGACTCGAGATATTGAGGTCATGGTCTAAAGGAGGAAGGAGGCATATGACATGCAGAGGCAGCTGGGATCAAATAGATCCCCTGAAGAGTATAGGGCTTTTCGGAATAGAGTTAAGAGTGAAATCAGAAGGGCAAAAATGGGACGTGAGATTGTCTTGGCAGATAAGGCAAAAAAACCCAAAGAACTTTTAGAGATGCATAAAGGGTAAAAGGGTGACTAGGGCGAGGGTAGGGTCTCTTAAGAATAAACAAGGTCATCTATGTGCAGATCCACAATGGATGGGAGAGGTCCTAAATGAATATTTCTCCCTAGTACGTTAGGGAAATTGGGGAAATAAAAAGTGACGTCTTGAGGAGTGTACATATTACAGAGAATGAGGTGCTGGAGGTATTGAAGCGCATCCGGGACCTGATGAAATGTATCCCAGGACATTGTGGGAGGTTTGGGAGGAAATTGCTGGCTCCCTGGCTGAGATATTTGAATCATTGACAGCCACAGAAGAGGTGCCTGAAGATTGGAGGGTAGCAAATGTTGTGCCCTTGTTTAAGAAGGGCTGTAGGGTTGAGCCTGGGAACTACAGACTGCTTAGCCTTACTTCTGTAGTGGGTAAATTGATAGAAGGTATTCTCAGGGACAGGATCTACCGGCATTTAGACAGCCCAGGGCTAATTAGGGAAAGTCAGCATGGCTTTGTAAGGGGAAAGTCATGTCTCACGAATTTGATCTAGTTTTTTGAAGGGGTAACCAAGAAGCTAGATGTGGGCATTGCAGTCGGACGTTGTCTCCATGGACTTTAGCAAGGCCTTTGACAAGGTCCCGCATGATAGGTTGTTGCAAAAGGTTAAATCACACGGAATCCAGCGTGAGGTAGCCAATTGGATACAAAATTGTCTTGGCGACCGAAGCCAAAGGGTGGTTGTGGAGGATTGTTTTTAAAACTAGAGGCCTGTGACCAGCAGTGTGCCTCAGGGATCAGTGCTGGGTCTACTGTTATTTGTTATATAAATGATTTGGATGAGAATGTAGGAGGCATGGTTAGTAACTTTGCAGGTGACACCAAGATTGGTGGCATAGTGGATAATGAAGAAGGTTATATAAGATTGCAACAGAATCTTGATCAATTGGGCCAATGGGCCAATGAATGGCAGATGGAGTTTAATTTGGATAAATATGAGGTGATGCATTTTGGTAGATCATATCAGGGCAGGATCTGCTCAGTTAATGGTAGGGAGTTGGGGAGAGTTACAGAACAAAAAGATCTCCGAGTACAGGTTCAAAGCTCCTTGAAGGTGGAGTCGCAGGTGGACAGGGTGGTGAAGAAGGCATTCAGCATGCTAGGTTTTATTGGTCAGAATATTGAACACAGGAGTTGGGACGTCTTGTTGAAGTTGTACAAGACATTGGTAAGGCCACACATGGAATACTGTGTTCAGTTCTGGTCACCCTATTATAGGAAGGATATTGTTAATCTAGAAAGAGTGCAGAAGAAATTTATGAGTATGCTACCAGGACTTGATGGTCTGAGTTATAAGGAGAGGCTAGATAGGCTGGGACATTTTTCCCTGGAACGTGGAAGGTTTAGGGTGGGGGGGGGTTTGAGGTCTATAAAATAATGAGGAATATGGATAAGGTAGTCAACATCTTTTCCCAAAGGTAGAGGAGTCAAGAACTAGAGGGTATCGGTTTAAGTTGAGAGAGGAGAGATACAAAAGAGACCAGAAGGGAAGTTTTTTCACACACAGGGTGGGGAGCATCTGGAACGAGCTGCCAGAGGCAGTGGTAAAGGCAGGTGCAATTTTATCCTTTTAAAAAACAGTTAAACAGTTATATGGGCAGGGTGGATATAGAGGGATATGGGCCAAATGCGTGCAAGTGGGACTAGCTTAGTGATAGAAACTGGGCGGCATGGACAAGCTGGGCCGAAGGGCCTGTTTCCATGCTGTAAACATCTATGACTCTATTAAGACAGAGCTAGATAGATTCTTGATTAACAAGGGAGGGGAGGGGGGTGGGTGAGTGGTTATCAGGAGTAAGCAGGAATGTGGGGTTGAGGTTCAAATCAGATCATCCATGATCTTATTGAATGGCAGAGGGGCCGAGTGGTCTACTCTTTCTCCTAATTAATATGTTCATATAACAGCCTCAGGATAGTCATAAACAGCAATTGTGAACAAGTGCTTACCATTACATCAGAATTTTCAGGACCATAAAAATGTCAACAAAACAATGTATTGTTTCTAGGGGAATGGAACTGAAAAGAAGAAAAGTTATGATAAACTTGTCGAGAACCTTAAGTAGATCAAACTTGGAATGCACAATTCTAATCTCCATAGTGGCAATACTAACAAAGAGGATTTGAAAAAGGTGCAAAAATGTTTTATAAGGATAACGTCAGATCTGAAAGGTTAAACTTATCGGGAAAAGGTGAGCAGATGGAAGTTCTTTTCTCTTGGAGAAGGGAAGGCTGAGTGAGTGGGTGAAACTTAAAGCGTCTGTTTGTTGGGGATGCAAATCCCATTATGGATACAAATTCTCATGAGAGGGTCAGAACAGAATGTGCTGCAGCAAGGTCTCAGTTTGATATCTTCCCCGTCCCCTGCCAGCGAGGTAATTAAGTTAGGAGAAGGCACGGACCTGACTACTATTAATGTGAATGCATTTTAATATTCAAAAACAGCTTAACGCTATTGCTCTAGGGGCCTTCAGATGCTTCTACCCATTAGCGCTGGGGTACTCCACCGGGAATCACTGCCGGTTTCGAAAACGGAAACCAGTCACGATGACCACTCCAGAGGCTTTGCCATTTTGAGTGGGTGGCCCGATAACAAGGTCCCGCGGCTCAGAACAAATGGCTTATTTCTGTGCAGTAAATTCTGTATAACATGTAGAATTGTTCAGATACCAGTGGAAACCATCCTGGAGAGCAGGCAAGGGAAATCTAACTAGCATGAAATAATCATTTCCTGAGGTAGTTGTGCAAATAAATTCAGCTTAAGGGGCATCAGCGAAATATGCAGCTATTAATCACTCTTGTTTAATCCGAGAGGTGGTGACACAGTGGTATTATCACTGGACTAGTAGTCCAGCGAACAAGGGTAATACTCTAGGGACCCAGCTGTGAATTCCACAATGGCAATCGAGACAAATCTGTAATTAAAAGTCTAATGTTGACCATGAAACCATTGTTGATTGTCGTAAAAAAAAAAACCACTTGGTTCACTAATGTTCTTTGGGGAAGGAAATCTGCCATCCTTACCCAGTCTGGCCTACATGGGACTCCAGGCCCACAGCAGTGACTCTTACGTGCCCTCTGAAATAGCCGAGTAAGCCACTCAGTTGTGTCCAACCGCTGCAGACAGTGGTTCAAGAAGGCAGCTCACCGTCACCTTCTCAAGGGCAACTAGGGATGGGCAATAAATGCTGGCCGAGCCAGCAACGTCCTCATCCCGTGAATGAATAACAAAAATAATCTGTGATAGGCTGCACAAAATCATGCTTTGCTTTGACACAATTCAGTTATTTAAATGGTTGAAATATATCAGTGTTCTTCAAAGTCAGGGGTGCGACCCGCGGGTGGGATGCGGGCGGGTGTCGGGAGGGTCGCGGAACTATTGTCCGCGGCGCTACAGATCGCGCAAATCCCCGTGCAGCAGCCGGCCTTTCATAACGCCGGCTGCAAGCGGCCGGGAACATATCACGCAGGTCGGCCAGCGTGGGTCGCGAAGGTCAGACAGCGTGTGTCGTGAAGGCCGGCCGGGTTGGGTCCCGAAGGTTTGCCGGTTGGTAAAAATGGCTACCCGGAAAAAAAGTTTGAAGAACACTGAAATATATCACTTGCAAAAGTTTTTGGTGCCCCTTGGGGCATTTTCTTTGTGTGCTTTATTTAGGAAAGCTAGCCACTCAGATTAAATTGCTATCGGATCATTAAACACAAAGAATTTAACCATTGTTAACCGTTCCAGGCTTAACGTGCACAAGATAATAATCCCGAGTACGATTTCATGACATGTTTGCAGGACATGTAATCGGAAATAATAGTCTTAATTCCTGATTTTTTTTTATCAGCGTTTTTCATTTCAAATACAGTTGCTCAGTATGTGGTGTCTCCCTTATCGCACTGTTCTCAAATCTGAAAGGGCAAACAAAATTATTATGCATCTTTTAAATAAATGATCGCAGCCGCTCGTCAAAACGAATATATATATATATATATCTAAGTGTCAATCAGTCAAAAACAGAACCATTAACCTTTCAAGTTATTTTCATATCAGAATTAAAATTGACAACGTAAAATCCTCCTGCAGCAACGTGTTAACCTTTTGGTACCATTGCCAGAAAGAACTAAATATGGAAGTGCAAGGCAATTAGCCTCTTTCTTTTAAAATTTAGAGTGTCCAATTCAATTTTTTTTCCCAATTAAGGGGCAATTTAGCGTGGACTGATCACCAAAGAGGGAAATATCTATGAGGTAAAACAAGAAGTAAATTTAGAGGGCAGCACGGTGGCGCAGTGGTTAGCATTGCTACCTCACGGCGCCGAGGTCCCAGGTTCGATTCCGGCTCTGGGTCACTGTCCGTGTGGAGTTTGCATATTCTCCCCGTGTTTGCGTGGGTTTCACCCCCACAACCTAAAGATGTGCAGAGTAGGTGGATTGGCCCTGCTAAATTGCCCCTTAATCGGAAAAAATGAATTGGGTACTCTAAATTTATTTTTTAAAAAGAAGTAAATTTAGGCATGACAGATACATGGAAAGGATTTTTTTCTTTTAAAAAAAAAGTCTAAGAAATCAGTCTATAAAGCAATCCAGAAGTTTAGAATATGAAGTGAATATGAACACCAAGAAGACAAAACCAATATTAGTTGCAAAGAAGAAGCGAGAGTGAAGTTTGAAGTGGATGATGTCACAGTGGAACAAGTAGAAATTTTTCTCTCTCAGACAAATGACATCAGAAGGTGGCAGATGTGAAGCCAGGATGGAGACAGCCAGAAGTAATTTGGTGAAGACCGAAAGACATAGAAGCAGAATTAGGCTATTCGGTCCATCAGGTCTCTTTGCCATTCAATCATAGCTGATATGTTTCTCATCCCCATTCTCCAACCTTCTCCGCATAACCCTTGGTCCCCCTATTAATCAAGAACCTATTTATCTCTGTCTTAAAAACTCTCAGTGATTTGACTTATTGTCACATGAAAAATATTTTTCTGTGGCCAAGGGAATGTACACAGTACGTACATAGCAGACAAAAAAAGAATAAACGACAGAGTACATTGATAAATGGTACATTGACAAACAGTGATTGATTACAGTGCAGAACATGGGGCCAAACAAAGCAAATACAAGAGCGAGAGCAGCATAGGACACCGTGTTCTTACAGGGAACAGATCAGTCTGAGGGAGAGTCGGTGAGGAGTCTAGTAGCTGTGGGGAAGAAGCTGTCCCTATGTCTGGATGTGTGGGTCTTCAGACTTCTGTATCTTCTGCCTGATGGAAGGGTCTGAAAGAAGGCAAAGCCCGGGTGGGAAGGGCCTCTGATAATGCTGTCTGCCTTCCTGAGGCATCGGGAGGTGGAGACAGAATCAATGTGTGGGTGGCAAACTTGTGTGATGCGTTGGGCTGAGTTCACCACACTCTGCAGTTTCTTGTTATCTTGGGCCGAGCAGTTGCCAGACCAGGCTATGATGCAGCCGGATCGGATACTCTCTATGGCACATCTGTAGAAGTTTGTGAGAGTCGATGCAGACATGCCAAATTTCTTTACCTTCCGTAGGAAGTAGAGACGTTGGCCTTTCTTGACTGTTGCATCAACGTGAGCGGACCAGGACAGATTGTTGGCGATGGTGACCCCCAGGAACTTAAAGCTGTCGACCATCTCCACTGATGCGGGGAGGGGGGGGGGGAGGTGTCATGCTACACTCCCTGAAGTCAATGATCAGTTCCTTGGTCTTTCCGATATTAGGGAGTGGTTGTTTTCGGTACACCATGCACCCAAGTGATTTATCTCCCTTCTGTATTCTGATTCATCTTTGTTTGAGATACGACCCACCACAGTCGTATCATCCGCAAACTTATAGATTGAGTTGGAGTTAAATCTTGCCAAATCTTGGAGTACAGTAGAGGACTGAGCACGCATCCTTGTGGGGCTCCGGTGTTGAGGACTATTGTGGAGGAGGTGCTGTTGCCTATCCTGACAGATTGCAGTCTGTTGGTGAGGAAGTCAACGATCGAGATGTATAGGGAAGGGATCTGGGAGGCTGGCGTTGATGCGTCTAACGACTAGACGCTCAAAGCATTTCATGATAACCAACGTCAGGGCCATCGGTCGGTAGTCATTGAAGGCTACCTTGTTCTTCTTTGGAACTGGTACTATGGTGGTCTTCTTGAAGGTGGTGGGATCCTCTGAGTGGAGGAATGAGGTGTTGAAGATGTCTGTGAATACACTCGGCAGCTGGTCTGCACAGGCTCTGTGTGCTCGCCCACGGACTCTGTTGGGGCCCGTTGCTTTCCACGGATTCACTTTCAAGAAGGCAGCTGTGACCTCTGAGGCTGTAATAGTGGATACGGGTGTGTCCAGGGTTGTTGGGGCGGGTGGCACTGATGCATTGGTTGACTGCTCAAAGCGGGCATAGAACTTGTTCAGATCATCGGGGAGGGATGCTCCAGCCCCAGATATTCCGCCTGGCCTTGCTTTGTAGCCTTTGATCTTGTGTAAGCCCTGTTATAGTCATTGTGGGTTTGTGTCGTTGGCCTGGGACTCTAATTTGATACGATATTGTCTTTTGGCATCCCTAATGGCCTCCACAGCCTTCTGCGGCAATGAGTACCACAGATTCACCACCCTTTGGCTGAAGAAATTCCTCCTCATCTCTGTTTTAAAGGATTGTCCCTTCAGTTTGAAGCTGTGCCCTCAGGTTCTAGTTTCTCCTACTCGTGGAAACATCCTCTCCACGTTCACTCTATCAAGGCCTCTCAGTATTCTGTAAGTTTGAATGAGATCTCCCCCTCATCCTTCTAAACTCCATTGAGTACAGACCCAGAGCCTTCAACCGCTCCTCATATGACAAGTCCTTCATTCCGGAGATCATTCTTGTGAACCTCCTATGGACCCTCTCCAAGGCCACCACATCATTCCTTAGATAGGGGGCCCAAAATTTCTCACAATATTCCAAATGGCAGCTGCCACTTGAAAAGGACCCCTTTATCCCACTCTCTGCCTTCTGCCAGTCAGCCAATCCTCTATCCATGCCGTTACCTTCCCCGTAACAGGTGAAGGTTTTATGAACAACAAGAAAACACAAGCTCCTAACAAGGAAAAAATACTCATAAGATTCCATTTTTTATCCACGTTCACAAACGCCTCAGAAACCTGGACAGTACGTAAAGATTTGTGCAAGAAAATTGAGGCCATTGAAATGTGGCTGCTCGGTTGTGGGCGAAAACTTTGATGCACAGATCAAAGGACAAATGAAGACAAAATATCTCGGAAAAGTGACATCCAGAAAAGAAAATTTAACATTTCAGCTATTGCGTTGGACCTGTAAAGCTAAAAAGATTGCTTCTAGAGGACAAAATGGAAGGAAACGGAAAGAGGATTCAACTCCAAGTGTAGTTGAATGACAGACGTCGCGGAGAGGTTGCAGATGATTTACAGAGAGGAGGGAGTAAGACAGAGAAGCCATGGCTTACCATGGCAGTGGATCCTCAAGTCGGAGTAGTTAGAAGCTGCAGCAGTGAAGCAATGGGAAGGTACATAGAACCATAGAGTGGTAATGGCACAGTAAGAGGCCATTCTGTCCACTGTGCCTGCGCCGACTGAAAAAAAAAAGCTCGCCATCCACTCTAATTCCACCTCCCAGCCTTGCAGGTGACAGAACTTCAGGTCTAGGTTCAGGTATCTTTTAAATGCATGAGGGTTCCTGGGCTGTGAATTCCAGGCACCTACCACTTTCTGGGTGAAAAGATTTTTCTTAATATCCTCTCTGATCGAATGTCTTCATCAAGTAGGGGGGAAATATAGGGCGGAATTCCGCCCAAAAAGGATGAAGGGTGAGATGCGCCGGGCTTCCCGGAAGTCTTCACTCGCAGGATTCACCCAAGTCCCGCCTGGCGTCAGAGTCAGAATCCCGCCAACAAAGGGCGGGACCAAACGGTGCGCGCCGAAGCCGGTTTCAAACCGACTTCAGCAAACTTAATCGGGCTCCCCAGCGAGGCCGCAGCCAGGCACCGTTCAGCACTGGTCTACACAAACGTGGACCAGGCGGAACGGCACCCAGGAGGTCTCTCAGGCCATCGAAGATGCGTGGGTGGTCAGGGTCAGTGCAGGGTGGCTCCCTGGCCCTCCCCCTGAAATGTAGACACCTGAATACTGCCCACATGGCAACTTGGCACTGCCACCCTGGCATTGCCGAGGTGCCCGGATGGCACTACTCAGGTGTCAGCTGAGAAGTGATCGGTATCAGAGTGGCACTGCAAGGATTCGTCTTTTATTTGGCGGGGGGGGGGGGGGGGGGGGGGGGGGGATGAGATTTGTACCAAAAAAGGGCACCACAAACTCAAAGTGGCTGTTCAGGCCGATCCCGCCCCCCTCCCCCCAAAATCGGGCCATCAGTGCCCACCCCCTCCTCCCATTATCCTCGCTTGCATCAATTCCCTCTCTTCCCCCCCCTCCAAGTTTTGTGGGCACCCGGCCCCTCCCAATGGTCTCCCTGTGACAAAGGAACATCTGTTGGGTGACTTTAATCTGCATATAGATTGGGTGACTCAAATTAGTTACAGTACAGTAGAGGAGGAATTTTCGGGAGTGTGTACGGGATGGTTTTCTGGACCAGTATATTGAGGAACCAATCAGGGAGCAGGCCATCTTGGACTGGGTGTTGTGCAATTAAGAAAGATTAGTTGGCAATCTAGTTGTGAGAGAACACTTGGGGATGAGTGACCATAATGTGGTAGAATTCTTTATCAAGGTGAATAGTGGGGGAGTTGTTTCTGAGACCATGGTCCTGAACCTCAATAAAGATAACTAGTGTGATATGAGGCATGATCTGGCTAGGACAGATTGGGAAACATTATTGAAAGGAAGGACAGTGGGCAGGCAACGGCAGGCATTCCATATCAGGTTCTGGACTCTTGTCCACCTTCTGTCCCGCATGGCAACTTGGCACTGCCACCCTGGCATTGCTGAGGTGCCCGGATGGCACTACTCAGGTGCCAGCTGAGAAGTGAAGGGTATCAGAGTGGCAGAAGGAACAAATGGGTGAACTCAAAAAGTTGTTTATTCCGATTTGGCGCAAGAGTGGAAAGGGAACCATGGCTGACAGGAAAATTAGAGGTAGTATTATTCAAAGAAGAGGCATACAAATTAGCAAGAAAAGGCAATAGACCTGAGGATTGGGAATTGTTTAAAATTCAGCAAAGGCAGACCAAGCGATTGATTAAGAAGGGGAAAATACAATTTGAAAGTAAAAACTGACTGCAGAAGTTTCTATAGGTATGTAGCGAGAAAAAGATTGATAAAAACTGATGTGGGCTCCTTACAGTCAGAAACAGGGGGGATTCATTCCGGGGAAGGAAGAAATGGCTGAAGAACTAAATTTGTACTTTGATTCTGTCTTCACAAAGGAAGACATGGATAATGTACCAGAAGTTCTGAGGAACACATGTTTTAGTGAGGAGCTGAAGCAAATTAGTGTTCGTAAAGAAATAGTTTTGGGGAAACTAATGGGACAGAAGGTGGACAAGAGTCCAGAACCTGATAATCTTCATCCCAGTGTACTTAAGGAAGTGGCCCGAGAAGTAGTAGATCCATTGGTGGTCATTTTCCAAAATTCTATGGACTCTGGAATGGTTCCTACAGATTACAGGATAGCAAATGTAACCCTGCTATTCAAAAAGGGAGGTAGAGAGAAAGAAGGGAACTATAAACCAGTGAGCCTAACATTGGTGGTAGTGAAGTTGCTGGAGTCAATTATCAAGGATTTCTTAGCACAGCATTTGGAAAAGCAGTGGCATAATCGGACAAAGTCGGCATGGATTTACAAAACGAAAATCATGCTTGACAAATTTACAAGAATTCTTTGAAGATGTAACTAGTTGACCAGAGAGAACCGATTTTCAAAAGGCTTTCACCAAGGTCTCACATAGAAAATTACTATGTAAAGTTAAAGTACATGGAATTAGGGGTCGGTTTTGAGATGGATCTTGAGAAAGATATATATATGTTTCTTATCCTGTGTACATAACGGTAAATATACTTTGTTCAAAAACCCAATAAAAAACATTTTATTTTTAAAAAAGAGAAAGCTGACAGGAAGCAAAAAGTTGGAATAAATGAATCTTTTTCTGATTGATAAGCAGAGACTAGTAGGATACCGCAAGGATCTGTGCTAGGACCCCAACTCTTCTCATAGTGGGCGCGATTCTCCGCTCCCGGGAAAAATCGGGAGGGCCGTCGTGAACTCGGCCGAGTTTCACGACGGCCTCGGAGGCCGCTCCTCGCCCCCTATTCTCCCCTCCCGGCGGGGCTAGGAGCGGCGCTCCGTAGCTCCCGGGCGCGGGGGCGCCGCGCAGAGAATGTCGCGGCCGGTGCGCCTAATGACGTCAGCCGCGCATGCGCAGGTTGGCCGGTTCCAACCCGCGCATGCGCGGATGACGTCATCATGCAGACGGCACGAACCCGCGCATGCGCGGTGGCCGTCTCTCCCCTCAGCCGCCCGGCAAGACGTGGCAGCTTGATCTTGCCAGGCGGCGGAGTGGAAATAGTGCGTCCGATTTGAACGCTGGCCCGACGATCGGTGGGCACCGATTGTGGGCCTGCCCCTCCCAAGCACAGTCGTGGTGCTCTTGTCCCAATCGGCCCCCTAGAAGCCCCAAACGGGCATCCGCCGCCCGTTTCATGACGGCAGCGACCAGGTGTGGTTGCCACGGTCGTGAACGGCCGGCCGCTTGACCCATCGGGGTCGGAGAATCGCCGTTCGCCGTGAAAAACGGCGAGCGGCGATTCTTCCGAGCGGGACGGGGGAGAATCGCGGGAGGCGTGAAAATTGTCGGGAGGGCCCTCCCGCGATTCTCCCACGCCGTGTGGGGAGTGGAGAATCGCGCCCTATATATCAATGAATTGGGCGGGGGAACTAAATGTATGATCTCCAAATTTTTTTTTAATTCGTTCATGGGACATGGGCGTAGGCTGTGAAAGCATTTATTGCCCATCCCTAATTGCCCTTTAGGGGGCAGTTAACAGTCAACCACAGTGCTGCAAGTCACTTGTAGGCCGGGCCATGTAAGGCCGACAGATTTCCTTCCCTAAACGGCATTAGTAAACTAGATGGGCTTTTACGACAATCGACAGTGGTTTCAAGTCATCATTTGACTTTTAATTCCAGATTTGTATTGAATTCAAATTTCACCATCTGCAGTGGCGGGATTTGAACCTGGGTCCTGGGTCTCTGGTTTACTAGTTCAGTGGCAATACCACTATGCCCCCCCACCTCCCTTTGCAGATGATACAAAGTTAGATGGGAGGATGAGCATTGAGGATGGTGCAGAGGTGCTTCAGTAGGATTTGACAGGCTGCGTGAGTGGGCACATGGATGGCAGAAGCAGTATACTGTGGGTAAATGTGAGGTTATCCACTTCGGTAGCACAAATAGAGAGGCAGATTATTATTTGTAATATGTGTAAATTGAGAGAGGTGGATACTCATGGGATGTTTCACTGAAATTGTATATGGCATTGGTGAGGCCACACCGGGAGCATTGTGCGCAGTTTTGGTGTCTTATCTGAGGAAGGATGTTCTTGCTACGGAGGGAGTGCAGTGAAAGTTTATCAGGCGGGTTCCTGGGATGGCGGGACTGTCATATGAGAAGAGACTAAGTCGGTTAGAATTATATTCATTGGAGTTTAGAAGAGTGAAAGTTACAAAATTCTAACAGGATTGGACAGGGTAGATTCAGAAAGAATATTTCTGATGGTGGAGAAGTGCAGAACTAAGGATCATAGTTTGAGGGTAAGGGGTAAACCTTTTAGGACTGAGGTGAGGAAAAATGTATTCACCTCCGTGAATTAAGAGTGGTTAATCTGTGGAATTCGCTACCACAGTAGTGAAGTAGTTGAGGCCAAAACATTGTGTAATTTCAAGAAGGCATTAGATATAGCTCTTGGGAGCAAAGGGATCAAGGGATTTTTGTGGGGGGGGGGGGGGGGGGGGGGGGGGGGGGGGGGGGGGGGGAGGGGGGGAGGCGAGATCAGGGTATTGAAATTCGTAATGAATGGTGAAGCAAGCTCAAAAAACCCAATGGCCTCCTCCTGCTTCTATTGTCTATTTTTCAGACCCCCCCCCCCCTCCCCCGCCAATCACCAATACCAGTACCCCCTTCTCAGAGGAGCAATAACTTGCTGTGGGGACACCAAATATCTGCCGATCTTTGACGCCCCCTTCTTGCTCCCTCCTTGCCCCCTTCGTGTTCCCCCTTCCTGGAACACAAGCAGTGTTGGGAGGGTGCATGGCACAATCCTGTCATGTCTCCTGTGGTGGAGACCAGTCGTGATTCCGGCCGGTTTCACGTTGCGCTGGCGGCGGAAGAATACCAGGAGCAGGGAGAATCCGGTTTCAAACTGTCCCAGAGTACTGAAATGGTGATTTGAATATATTAATCGTTGGTATGAACCAGATTACATCAACTGCAGTGGACCAGAAGCATCACTCACAGGTCGGCGCCCGGCGGAAACCCCATTTAGAGGCTATCCCGGCACAGCGGTATTTGCGCCGAGCACAATGTGGCTGTAGAATCCCCTCACATTCTGAAATGGAAGCCAAAAATTATCTGTCAATTCACCAAGCCAAAGGATTGCATCATCTGCAAAGCTTCAGCAGAATAGAATGGCCTGGAAAGGAGAGGAGCCGTGAGAAGAACGTGAACATTTCACAAGGGCTTGGAGGAAGAATAGCCAGATTTTAATTGCTCCCACCTGACAGAAACTGGGTGGGTGTGGGGGGGGTTTACTGGGGACATGCTCATAGGACAGTTAATCTGATTTCTCAAATAAGTATAAAGAGAGACTGGATTTACGCGACCAGTGGGCACTACAGAGGCTGGCATGCTTAATCAGCCCCAAGAACGACCTTCTGGTTTAGAAATCCAGTTCTAAGACTGAGGTGAGGAGGAATGTATTCACCTCGTGAATTAAGAGTGGTTAATCTGTGGAATTCGCTACCACAGTAGTGAAGTAGTTGAGGCCAAAACATTGTAATTTCAAGAAGGCATTAGATATAGCTCTTGGGGACAAAGGGATCAAGGGATTTTTCTTCAAAGCTTTGATTCATTTAGTGTCCCTTTAAGTGACTATCGCTATAATTTGATTTGACCACAAAGATGGTAAGAACTGTGGTGAGGGCATGGGGTGGGGGAAAGGGGTCATTGCAGGGGAATGGGGAGGCAGTTTTCCCAGATTATAAAGTAAGTAGCCATTATCCACAAAGGACCATAGCATCTCTCTCCCCATTAGAGAGAGACAATTAGTTATATACAGCTTGGCAGGTACCATTCTGCAAGGCAAGGAGGCAAGCCTCCATGAACTACCACAGCCAGTACAGGGATTGAACCGACAACATTAGCATCATTCCACATTACACTCAGAGGGCAGCACAGTGGATAGCACAGTTGCTTCACAGCTCCAGGGTCCCAAGTTCGATTCCCGCTTGGGTCACTGTCTGTGAGGAGTCTCCACATTCTCGCCGTGTCTGCGTGGGTTTCCCCCGGGTGCTCCGGGTTCCTCCCTCAAGTCCTGAAAGATGTGCAGGTTAGGTGAATTGGAGATTCTAAATTCTCCCTCTGTGTACCCGAACAGGCGCCGGAATGTGACAACAATATCTTCACGTCCGTATTTAGCAACAAAATAGGCCTGTATGACCCGCACTCCAGCGGATCCCTATCTTTCTTTGGAATCAAACCCCCCTTCTCAAGTGTCTCATTAAACATAGTCAGGAGGTGTGGGGCTAATTCCCCTAAGAACATTTTATAAAATTCGAACGGGAAGCCATCCAGCCCCAGGGCCTTACCCGACCCCCTCCACTATCTCCTGCAGCCCCAGTGGTTCCTGCAATGCTTGCCGCTTCTCCTCCCCCACCTTCTGAAACTCCAACCCATCCAAGAGGTGCCCCATATCCCCCGATTAAGGGCTAGAGGGCCTCAAACACCTCATTAATTTGTTCTGGAGCCGTCAGCACCCCCTCCCCCCCTCACCCGCTGCCCTTACCTGCACAATTTCCCACGCTGCTGCGGTCATCTCAGCTGTTGGGCCAGCATGCGACTCGCCTTCTCACCTTACTCATACTGCGCACCCCTAACCCTACGAAGCAGACCCACTGACTTTCCCGCTGTCAGTTGGTCAAACTGACCCTGTAATTCCTTCCTTTCTGCCAAAAGCTCTCCAATTGGGGCTGCTAAATACCTGTGGTCTGCCTCCACAATATCCTCCAAAAATCTCCGCCACTTCTCCCTCGCCACCTTACTCCTATGGGCCTTAAAAGAAATCAATCCCCCCTCATCTGCCATCTGTTCCACAAACACCCATAGCACCCATGCCAACCCCGTGCGAACCATCGACTTAGGCCTCAACCTGTCCATCCTCGGGTCCAGCATACAATTAAAATTACCCCCCACCCCACCGAATCAGCTTATGAGGGTCCAAATCCGGAATGGTGCTAACAGTTTCTTAATAAAATCCACATCAACCCAGTTGGGTGCGTACACATTGACAAGAATTACCGACGCCCCGCCAACACGCTACTCCCCATCTCAGACCTATCCCCCGTGTCTTGCACCTCCCTCAAAACTACAAATGTCACCTTTTTACAAAGGGGTTCCGACCCCTCCCCCTTGACTTCGAGTCAAACCCCAAATGGAACGTTTGCTTCACCCACCCTCTCCTCAATCGCATCTGGTCCTTTACCCGTAAATGCATTTCCTGCAGGAAAACCACATCTGCCTTTAGACTTTCTAAATGCACAGATACTCTTGATCTTTTAATTGGCCCATTTAGCCCTTGGACATTCCCGTAACCACCCTCACCCGGGGACTTCTGACCCACCACCCCACCACACCCCTACCTCCCCAAACTAAGGTCCGCCATCATCCCCTATTCTACGGGCCACCCAACTATCTACTCTCCAAACCACTTGAATCCACACAAAATGGGTGCTCCCTCCATCTTCCCCTAGGTATACCTTGAAAAGCAACTGCGCCACCAACCCAACCCCCCTTCCCCCACCCTTCCCTTTCCCCTGCCCCTCTGGCGACCCTCCACTGCCCCTATCCCCACACTGATCTGTTTGAGCTGCACGCAGAACAATACTTTTCACTGTACCTCGGTACACACGACAATAAACCAATCCAAATATATATCTTGCCAGCATGGAGTCCCAATCAAAGGACCTCAGCTCTATTGCCCCCCCCCCCCCCCCCGCACCACTTGCTCCCCTCTTCAACCCATCGCCCCCTCCCCCCCGCCCTGCACACCTACCAAAGTATCTATGGTACGACAAAGCAACAACCCCTTGGCACATAAAGAACATCACACATACATACAAAAATCTGTAACATATTACACATATTACAGATGCAATGGAACATACCCCAGACAAATTGTGAAACATAAAAAGCGTCCCAACCCTAACCCTCCCCCAGCCCATGGTCTTGAACAAAGTCATTTGCCACTTCTGGTGTCTGAAAATAATGTTCCTTGCCCTTGAGCGTTACCTACAGCTAGGCCGGGTATAACAGCCCAAACAGAAACTTGTTCTGGTAGAGCGCCGCATTGGCCCTGTTGAATCCCACCCGCCTCTTGGCTAGGTCAGCCCCAATGTCTTGATATATCCGGTCCTGATTCCGATCGCAGCCATAATCCCAAGTTGCCTTGGCCCACCTCAGAATCTTCTCTTCATCTTGAAACTTGTGTATGTGCACAATCAGAGCCCGGGGCAGTTCCCCGCCCTTGGCTTCTGTCTCAACGTCCGGTGGGCCCGATCCACTTCAGGGGCCCTCTCAAATACCTCCTCATCCACTAACTTCTCAAACATCTTCATCACGTAGTTGGTGGCACGCGTTCTCTCCGGCACACCCACGGAACGCAGATTTTGCTAACTGGCCCGATTTTGCCTGTCGTGAACCCTCACCTGCAACCACCTTACACACTTCACCCAGCATCGGCATCTCCACCTCCAGTGATACAATTCGGGCACTCTGGTCTGAGATTGTCTTCTTTTTGCTTCTATAATCGCCGCACCCTGTGCCTCCAGAACCTTCTCCGTTTAATCCAAAGACCCGCAAAGAGGTGCTACTGCCCCTCAATCATTCTCAACCAGCCTTCCTGCATTTTCTTACGCTGTTGTCAAAATTAATCTTTAATGAAGCTCATAAGCTACTCCATCTGCGATGTGGCCATCAATGATGACTTATTCCCCTCCGGCATTTCTTCCAATGCTGCTGCGCCACGAGGCTACACCAACTCCTCAGCTAGGGCTCTCACTGACTTCTGCCGGGTCTGGTACCCCGTTGTCATCCCACACTGGGGGGAGAATCTACCACCCACTTCTCTCCTCACAATCTGTCACCGGAAATCACCCATTGAATGGGCAGAAAGTTCCAAAACCAACACCACCACGCAGGAGCCACCCTGTGTGTGACCGGTCAAACCATTACCGCCAGCGGATGTCTCTCCCAACGGATTTCCAAGTGTTTTGCTCAGTGGGAAAACTGGTGACATTCTCGCTGGGTGGTCTGGGAAGAATATTTTCCCTAACAACCACACTTGGAAAGATTTTTGGAGTCTGGGGAGATTCTCACTGAATTCTCCAACACCTGGAAGTCTTTTGGAGCGGGGACCTGAAGACCTCAGCAAGACCAGCTCATCAGAGATCAGGGCGCAATTTTCAAAGGGGTGCCCTGATTTCAAAGTTATGTTTTAGATCCCATCTCACCACCCCCCCCCCCCCCCCCCCCCTACCCCCGCCACACACTCCCATGGACATCGTGACAAAGAACAAAGAAAATTACAGCACAGGAACAGGCCCTTCGGCCCTCCCAGTCTGCGCCGATCCAGATCCTTTATCTAAACCTGTCTCCTATTTTCCAAGGTCTACTTCCCTCTGTTCCCGCCCATTCATATACCTGTCTAGATGCTTCTTAAATGATGCCATCGTGCCCGCCTCTACCACCTCCGCTGGTAAAGCGTTCCAGGCACCCACCACCCTCGGCGTAAAAAACTTTCCACGCACATCTCCCTTAAACTTTCCCCCTCTCACCTTGAAATCGTGACCCTTGTAACTGACACCCCCACTCTTGGAAAAAGCTTGTTGCTATCCACCCTGTCCATACCTCTCATAATTTTGTAGACCTCAATCAGGTCCCCCCTCAACCTCCGTCTTTCCAACGAAAACAATCCTAATCTACTCAACCTTTCTTCATAGCTAGCACCCTCCATACCAGGCAACATCCTGGTGAACCTCCTCTGCACCCTCTCCAAGGCATCCACATCCTTCTGGTAATGTGGCGACCAGAACTGCACGCAGTATTCCAAATGTGGCCGAACCAAAGTCCTATACAACTGTAACATGACCTGCCAACTCTTGTACTCAATCACCCGTCCGATGAAGGCAAGCATGCTGTATGCCTTCTTGAGCACTCTATCAACCTGCGTTGCCATATTCAGGGTACAATGGACCTGAACTCCCAGATCTCTCTGCACATCAATTTTCCCCAAGACCCTTCCATTGACCATATAGTCCGCTCTTGAATTTGATCTTCCAAAATGCATCACCTCGCATTTGCCTGGATTGAACTCCATCTGCCATTTCTCTGCACAACTCTCCAATCTATCTATATTTTGTTGTATTCTCTGACAGTCCTCCTCGCTATCTGCAACTCCACCAATCTTGTCTTCTGTAGACAATGGCAACACTGCCAACCGTTGAGCCTGGAGGGGCGACTTCCCTCACCCCCATCACTAAATTTCCACACAGGCATGAGGGAGACCTGGCACCGCCCCCCCCCACCCTCCCCCCCACTCCCTATCCATCCTCGCTGGCATCGGAGCATTGCACCCACTCTCCATGCCCCCCTCCACAGCAAGTGAGCGATACCCTGCCATGGGGTTGGCCAAGGCCCCAACCCTTGCCAGTGCCACCCTGGCAGTGATCACCTGGCAGTGCCAGGAGCACTATCCAGGCATTACCCTGACCACCTTGGGACTACAGTGGCTTCTGATCCAACCGGCATTGCCATCACGGCTAGTTTCCATTTTTGGAAACCAGTAGTGATTCACTCCGAGTTCCCGCTGCCTCCGGGGGCTGGAGAATCCCGGGAGCAGGGAGAATCCGGTTTAAACCCAACAGCATATTTAAATGAGGATTTAAATATGCTAATATGCTTCCCATTGGGCATAAACCGGATTACGCTTGGGCACGGGGCCAGGCAAAATTCCAAAGTATGGCAACTGTTTGGCCCAAGACCGCAAGAAACTGCAGAGTGTGGTGAACTCAGCCCAACACATCACACAAGCTTGCCACCTGCACATTGATTCTGTCTACACCTCCCGCTGCCTCAGGAAGGCAGACAGCATTATCAGAGACCCCTCCCACCCAGGCTTTGATTTATTCCAGACCCTTCCATCAGGCTGAAGGTACAGAAGTCTGAAGACCCGCACATCCAGACATAGGGACATCTTCTTCCCCACAGCTACAAGACTCCTCAACGACTCCCCCTCGGACTGATCTGTTCCCTGTGAGAACACGATTCACGACGCCCTATGCTGCTCTTGCTCGTGCTTCCAAAACATACAACCTTACCAATTTCATAATTTTAATGCCCTACATACACTTTTCAAGTTTCTAAATTTCCCATTCTTTCTGACCACCTTCCAAAGAAAAAAGGCTTTTGTATTGTGACTGACATCAACAAACCATTCATCAAGCTAAAACCAGATAAATTGCTTCACTTTACCAGTTATATAGATATCCATTTCCCAGACCCTCAAACTGCGAAGATGTGATTAACTTGATCTACTTGAATCAATTTTCACTTCTAAAGTCAGTTTGAAGAATATCCAGGCCGGGTATATAATGAACAGCGGATCCGCAACTCCAGCTTTACCTGTTGGCCCCCGTGCCCAAGCGTAATCCGGTTTATGCCCAATGGGAAGCAGATTAGCATATTTAAATCCTCATTTAAATATGCTTTGGTCAAGAATGAAAATTAACTTCACTCCATCTCATAACAGAATCAAAGTGGGAGATTTTCAGAACATTTACAGCAACTTCAGCAACACATCGCAAAGGAATTTAGTGAAAATTTAAATCTTTATCGGCAGGAAGGCTTGTTGAATATTTATGTGGATCAAACTTCTATTTCAAGCTGCTTTCATTGAATATCTCCCCAAGCTTTGCGATCAGAGAACTTGGAGTCTTAACGTAGGATAAATAATGCCTTATTTTGCCTGTGGCAAAACAAGTTGTTCAGTAAAGCACAAAGTGGGCAAAAATAGTAAACTATCGATTGTCCAGTGCCTGCCTGGAGTTGGTGGGGCCAGCTCCCAGTGAATGTTAGACTCACTGCTTTGGCTGAGGCAGTGAGAAGACTGTGTTTAGGTGATTTTATAAGCTTTTAAATGGTTCAAAATTGGATTTTCCTCCTTTCAGAAGCTTCCTCTGAATGATTTCCCATTTGGGCTCCTTGCATCCTCTTCCATATTTTCCAATATACGCTTGAGGGGGAAGCGAATTGACAGAATGATTTTTTTGCTCATGTGTGTTTGTCCCTGTGTGATTCTGGGCTGTGAGCAGCTATTTACCCGTGAGGGTATTGATGCTGATCCTCATCCTGCTTTTGCTCATTGCCATACATGCACTTTCCGTCTATCTGTGGTCACTGGATTCAAATGAACAAAGGAACTATGCAGGATTTTAGTTTTCAAAGAAGTACAGAATTAAAAAAAAAAATTATTTTATCAATTTAAGGGGCAATTTAGCGTGGCCTATTCACCTACCCTGCACATATTTTCGGTTGTGGGGGCGAGACCCATGCAGACACGGGGAGAATGTGCAAACTCCACACGGACAGTGATCGGGGGCCCGGGATCGTACCCAGGCCGTCGGCCCCATGAGGCAGCAGTGCCGCCCTGAGAAGTATAGAAATTTACTGGAGAGAATGAGGCCATTTGGCCCATCAATTCCCTGCCATCTGACAAGGAGCCATCCAGCCTAACCCCGCTTCCCGGCTCTTAGTATGTTGGCTAAAGCACTTCAAGTGCATATTCGAGGGTCTCTACCACCTTTTCAGGTAATCAGCTCCAGGTCTCCCTGTATTAATGGAGGTATAGTAGAGAAATGCTATTTAAAACGTACTGTTGATTCGGGTGTGCTTTCATTAACTGACAAATAGAATCATCTCCGCTCCAGAAATTAGATCTTCCGTGACTCAATGATATCTGCAGCATAGCTGACGTAAGATGTCAAGTATCTGATTCAGTTTTCCTAATGCTTCTGTGCAGATTGTTGGAATCTGTTACGTTCCTGTGGATGAGTACCTTATTTAGGTAAATGTTAATCAATGAGGCACAGTTAGATTCCACAGCATGACGTCTGTGCTGGTGACAAGGCAGCAGTCAGGAGGACTGATGGTAGTTGTCACCTCCTATCATCAATTAGCAGCGTTAGTATGGCATCTATTTTCATTTTTTCTTCCCCCTCCTCCACACCCCTCAGCAGGAATTTCTCCATCCCGTCAAACTGGTTTTATCTTCTGCTTTTGCATACAAAAACCTTGCCGTTTCTGCCCAATCCTGCCAAGAGTCCTTGATTCCTTCCTCTTGAACCTCATTTTCCATGACCAATGTCTTTCCTTGTTTCCTTCACGAAGACGTGATCAGGCAGCATCAGTCACATTGCAATGCAAGTGGGTGATATTAGAAATGGTAACAAGCTCTCTTCCCTCCTAAGTCAGAATAGTTTTGATAAATCTACCCGTCTCACTGCTGAAGAGCTCTGCAAAGTACAAGCTCCAATCCAAGTGCAGAACCAAACCAAGATCCAAAAAGAATTCTCTCTTCCAGGTTACAAAACCTAAAGCACTTTGGGTTATTGTACCTATAGCTGTTACACACATTTAATTTAATATTTTGAAAGAAAACAGAGGTGTAGATTGATATAAGTGGATTAACACCCAGATTTTCTTAACATTGTCTTTCCTGCCCATCGAGGTAAGATGGAACTTCTCTCTGTCTCGAATATGGAAGAGGCTGTAGATTTTCCAAGTGCAGTCATTCTCTTGTCAGATGGAGTCTACTTTCCATGGTGGTTTAGTAGGAAAGTAATATGTAGTTTGGTTCAGTAAGATGTAATGTGTAGTTTTGTGCAGACAAGCAATGCAGCAACCATTCATCTTAGCATATTAGTGATGGTGTAATGATAATAGGCTAATAGGTTTAGGGTGGCATTAAGGGACTGATCATTGAATTCCTGTCATTACAGAAGTTAAAGTGCACCTCATTCCTGTTGTTGTAAATGAAGGAGGCGGGGGAGGCAGGTGGGGGAGATGAATATCCACTTTTACAGCATCGGAAGAATTGCAATTCTTATTGATGTCACAGCCGAATTCTGTGGAATATGCTACCCCCAGAGTGCGGTGGATGCTGGGACAGTGGGTAAATTTAAGGAGGAGTTAGACAGATTTTTAATTTGCAATGGGTTGCTGGTGAAGGGTTACAGAGAATGGGCAGGACGGTGCAAATGTGGCCATGATGAGGTCAGACATGATCGTATTGAACGGTGGAGCAGGCTCGAGTGGCTAAATTGCCTACACCTGCTCATGGTTCTTATGTTCTAAGAATTAGCTATTCTGTCTAATGCCAACTTCCAACTCTTAATGTACCTAGGAACATAAGAATTAGGAGCAGATATAGGAAATTCAGCCTTTCGAGCCTGCTCCACCTTCAATCAGATCATGGCTGATCTCTTCCTGGTCTCATATGGGCAGTATGGTAGCATTGTGGATAGCACAATCGCTTCACAGCTCCAGGGTCCCAGGTTCGATTCCGGCTTGGGTCACTGTCTGTGCGAAGTCTGCACATCCTCCCCGTGTGTGCGTGGGTTTCCTCCGGGTGCTCCGGTTTCCTTCCACAGTCCAAAGATGTGCAGGTTAGGTGGATTGGCCATGATAAATTGACCTTAGTGTCCAAAATTGCCCTTAGTGTTGGGTGGGGTTACTGGGTTATGGGGATAGGATGACCTTGGGTAGGGTGCTCTTTCCAAGAGCCGGTGCAGACTCAATGGGCCGAATGGCCTCCTGCACTGTAAATTCTATGATATCCATCTCCCCATATCCCGTTAACCCGTTTTTTTAATCAAAAATATGTCTATCTCTTTCTTGAAAACATTTAATGACTCCGATTCCACTGCACTATGAGTAACAAGTTCCACAACGCGTTTTTGGTCTGTAGCCCTGCAGGTAACATCACCTCAAGCATTAATCTGGTTTTTGATTAATAAGGGGATTCCTTGATTAATAAGGGGATTTCTTGATTAATAAGGGGATCAGGGGCAATGGGGAGAAGGCAGGAAAATGGAGATGAGAGACCTATCAGCCATGATTGAATGGTGGAGCAGACCTGATGGGCCGAATGGCCTAATTCTGCTCCTATATCTTATGGTCGAACAACAAAATCACTCCAATTCTGACCTTTGAAATCAAACACGGAGAAAATACAACTGCTGAGCCAATCTTGAAATACAATGAGAAGTGTACTGTTTGGAACAGAGAGAGCTAAGGGGCTGGAATTTCCGTTCCTGAGTCTAAGTGCTGACGTCAGCAAAGGATCCGTGGAGTTCCACATCAGAAAAATCAGCGCCACACCCACACTGATTCCGCTACCAATGAGGGGCTAGCACTGGCGCCACAGGGAACACCCGCAGAACACATGAAAATAGGTGCGGGAATTGCCAGATCCGTGATGGACACGCACAGGGCTGACCAGCTGCGCGTAGACGATGCGCCCCTCCACACCGATCATAGGCGGAAACATGGCACTGGTTGTGCTGGACCGCCTCCCCATCACTCGACCCCAGAGCCCACCCCCTGGCCACCCCCCACTATGCCCCTCCAGGCCCTGGTAGAAGCCCCCCAGCCGACGGCATGACTGTCGGCGAAGTATGGCAGTTCTGGACACACCATACACCTCTCTCTCTTTCTCCCCAGCCACCATGCCAGGTTCACGATTGTTGAAAGCACATGTGGACAGTGTCGTCGGGAACTCAGCCCATCGGAGGCGGAGCATTGCGGGTGGGCCAGCTAATGGGATGCGAACACGGCTGCAACTATGCGCGGTGTACATCACAATGATGCCGTTTGTGAGGAGGCAGAGCATCGTGATTCGGCATCAAACCAGCCACTTCTGAGATTTCGACGCGGGTGCTGTTCTCCACCCGATTGCACGCCCGATTTCGCCGTTGGCCAATGGAGAATCCCACCCAAGAGGTTTTCAAGGTGATGAGAGGCGCTAATCGACTATAAAGAGAAACAGTTTGCTTTGTTGAGTGTGTCAGCAACTCGAGGTCATGGACTTAACACAGAAACAAAACAAATCTGAGCAAATCACAAAAACAAATCTCAGCAAATCGGAGATCAAAACACAGGATGCTGGGAACACGTGGTAGCATCTGTGGAGAGAGAAAAACACAGGATGCTGGGAACACGTGGTAGCATCTGTGGAGAGAGAAAAACAGAGGACAGGACTCTCCGCCTCACTATGCCAGGAACGCGAATCGCGATCGAGCGAAGAATCGGGCGCCATGTGAAAATCGAGGTATGCACCCGCCGCCAGTTCGGGCGCCCGGCAAAACCGACATTTGCGTGCATTTAAATCTACTTGGCGGGTTGGGCACAGTACTCCACCCTTCTGCATCCTCTGCCCCTCTCGGGCGGACGTCACATGGACACGAATTAGTGCAAGTAATTACAAATGGGCCCGAGCGCCATGGCTGCTGAGGGTGATAAAGAAGGTCAGGGAACTTTATAAAGTTTCAAAAATTGTTGCACTTGCAGGGGGTTGGCTGCGTGGGACGGGGGCAGTCGTCGGTAATGACTTGGTGACAGGTCCGTAGATTCGGGATGTCCTCCTCGTGATCGGGGTGCCCTGGCTCAGGCCGCCATTGCTGCCGTATCTGTTTGAAGCACACCCATTTGGTGCAAATTACAGGCCTCTGACTGTTCACTCTGCTGACTGCTCACTGTGTCCTCTAAATGTTCACAGAGCCTCTGGTCATTGATTCATAGAATCCCCCGACAGTACAGAACAAGGCTAATCGCCCCATTTGGTGTCCACTGCCCCGTGGAAAGAGCACACTACTTAGGCCCTGTAACCCCACCTAACGTTTAGGCACTTGGCCAAACCACCTAACCTGCACATCTTTGGACTGTAGAAGGAAACCGGAGCACCCGGAGGAAACCCACGCAGACATGGGGAGAACGTGCAGACTCCACACAGAAAGTCACTCGAGGCCGGAATTAAACCCGGGTTTCAGTCGCTGTGAGGCAGCAGTGCCAACCACTGTGCCGCCATGCCACCCTGGGTCATCTGGGAGCCCACCCAGTCAATCCCTCTGGAAACCCTCAAACCCAAGCTAACCCATCACAATGGGGTGGGCGTGGCCAAGCTCAATCAGTGGCACACCAGGTGCTCGCCACTCCTCAGTGCACTCAGCGCAGCCCCAGGGGAATAGCAGAGTTCACCGCAAACAAAGGACACATGCACAATGGCTTTTGCATCCTCCCTGGCACACTGCCCCTCTCAGGGCAGACGCCTCACCAGTGGCACTATCAGCTAGCCCACCCCTCAAGTCCACCAGCTGTCTCCAACCACTGCCTCCCCACTGCTCCCATCCATCCATCCTGCCCTTGGACAGGTTGTCACAATCACACCCAGGACCCACAGCACATTGCAGTTACCCTCCATGAAGACACACACTTCCCTCGCTCATCCCCACCTGTAGGATTTGCCCACACACAGACCTCAAGGCATGGAGGCGATCGGTGGCACACATGACCTTCTCCACTGCACAGCCAGTTGCCACCCTGCTGATAGGTTATCACACAGTGAGGACACCCACAGTGGGCCCCACTGGGGAAACATGACAGTGGCCGCAAAGCCTGTCGCTGACACGGTTGGCACAATACTCATCTTGCTCACATGCCTCCCCATTCCCCCCCTCCCCCCACCCCCCAACTCCCCACAGAGATGCTTTCTATCCACCTGGCTGCAGCTGCCATTACAGATACATGGAGGCTGGAGGGGCTGGGCCTGCTTAGGGACGACCCTGCACAAGAGGAGCCGGTGAGGCTCGATTGGCAGCCGTTCAGCAGGCCAAGGACGAAGTGCAAAGAAAGCGCAGCATTTGGGCCTGTGTATACCGTCAGCATCTGTCCTTCGAGGAGCTGCCAGACCACGTGTGACCCCGATGACTTTCTTTGGCTGACCAGGGAGACACGTGCATCATCTGTGCCAGGTGATGGTGCACGTGGCACTGCGTGTGTTTGGAGGAGGACACCCGTTCCCTGTGACCCTCAAGGTGACAGTCGACCTGAATCTTTATGCCTCCGTATGATTCCAGGGGTTGAGCGGAGGCCTGGATGGGATTTCGCAGACATCTGCACGTAGCTACATCCACGCTGTTACGGCTGCCCTATGCCCCCGGGCAGCAGACTATATAACCATCACTCTGGATCAGGCACAACAGGATGCCCGGGCAGCGTGATTCACCATCGCTGGCATGCACCAGGTGCAGGGGTGATCGATGGCACGCATGTCCCCCTACGAGCACCAGCTCATCAGGGGGCACTCTTCATCACTCGGAAGGGCTTCCTCCACCTGAATGTGCAGTTGGTATATGACCACCATGTCTGCACCTGCTACTCTGGCACTGTGCACGATGCATACTACCTGGCGCACTGGGTTCCAGGCACCTTTGAGTCCTTGGCCTGTTGAACGGCTGCCACTCGGAGCCTCACTGGCTAGCCCCTGCTGTGGGGTTGGCCCTTGGGTGACAAGGGTTACCCACTGAGGTCTTGGTGATGACGCCTGTCTGGAAGCGCAGATTGCCACAGAGATCCATTATAATGACATCCATGCAGCAACCAGGAGCATCATTGAGATATGCATTGGCCCCCATAAGATGGACATCCGATGATTGAACTGCTGTGGTGAGGCTTGCCAGTAAGCCCGAGGAGGGAATCTAAAATCATGCTGGCCTGCTGCATTGGAGGACCTGCTGGAGGAGGAGGAAAAATGCCAAGCCTCTACTGACGAGGAGGATATCCAGGAAGAACCGGGCATGGATTACAGGCTGGCAGGGCAGGCCGTCTAACGTGTTCTCCAGGGCAACTGCACATGGGACAACCTCATCACCTCCCGTTTTGCCGACTAAGAGTCCTGGCCACCTCATCGACAGCTCCGACGACCTGTCCCATCTCCCCATATGCGCCCTCTTTCTCCCATCTCCAAGTGGTGCCCCCTTCCCCATAGCCGCATACACCCTCCCTTGTCCCTCCTCCCTTCACTGCACCTTCCTTGTCCCTCCTCCCTTCACTGCACCTCCCTTTTCCCTCCTCCCTTCACTGCACCTTCCTTGTCCCTCCTCCCTTCACTGCACCTTCCCTATTCCTCCTTCCTTCACTCCATTCCACCACCGCAACTCCCCCTTCCTAGGGTCCTCACAACAGGGTTGTTATTGGTCCTGGGTTGGCAGTATCAGCGGGTCTTGTCCACGGGATGGAGGATGATGACGTCTCTCTGTGAGATGAGTTCTGGTGCTCCTCATTGTTTGACAAAGTCTGACTCCTGCCTTCAGGATCACTGCCTGGGTGACCCTGCCTGTGTGCTGGTTAATCCACCTCACAGGCCCTTATATTATTGGGGGGAGGGGGAAATATGGGGGTGGCGATGCGGTGACGAGTGGTGTTGGATCACTCACTGGGTAAGCTGTCATACAAGGCGGCCTCACACCTCTGGCCCCGTTCCTTACCACCTCTCTCTGAGCATGACCCCAGGTGGGACGCTCAAGTGTCCGGGGGGGCCCTGCACCATGCCATCCCCCCAACCCCCCTTGGGCCACCTGCACCTTCCCACACCCGGCACACCCCGCTACCCAGCCCATCCCTAACACCAAACCAGAGGATTGAGGCAGGTCGGTGAAACAGCTGGTGCAAAAGTGTTTACTGGTGATTATATACATTTTTATGCCCTGACCCCTAACTCTCACCTTTGTGCTGCACCCAATGTAACTTATGTGGTGTCTAAATTTCTAATTTTATGTGGCCTACCATTCATTGTAGGTGTTTCCCCAAACAGCACAACAGATGTGGAGGCAGCTGCGTTTCATGCCCTCTGACCTGAGATGTCTTTGGCAGCCGCCCTCCGGAGGGTCTGGACCTCGATGTGTCTAGCCGACGTTTGGCTACCCTGTTCTGCCCGCTGCCATTCAGATGCGCCCGTGTCAAGTGGAGGGGGGGATTTGGAAGCGCTGAAGTTTTTTTTAATTTGTTCACGGGATGTGGCTGGGCCAACATTTATTGCCCATCCCTGAGGGCATTTAGGAGTCAATCACATTGCTGAGGGTCTGCAGTCACATGTAGGTCAGACCAGGTAAGGACGACCGATTTCCTTCCCTAAAGGACATCAGTGAACCAGATGGATTAGTACGACAATTGACATGGTTTCATGGTCATCTTTAGATTTTTAACTCCAGATATTTATCACATTCAAATTTCACCATCTGCCATGGCGTGATTCGAGCTCAGGTCCCCAGAACCTGACTCTGGGCACCTGGATTACTGGTCACTGCGCCACCACGTCCCTCTTTCCTGGGGAGATTTTCCTCAGGGTGTTCAATGGCCCCCGTACTACTCCATGGACGGAGGTGAAGCTCCGGAGGATCCACTGTCACTTGACGCTGCCAGTCCTGGAGGCCCAGGTTGCGCTTAACCATGGAGCTCTGAGACTGGAACACATCCTTAAGCGAGTGAGACATGTCCTTCACTGCCTCGATCATGTCCCTCTGTGCCTGTGACATGTCCCTCTGCAACTGGCCAAGGTCCGTCGCACCTGCCCAATGCTCTCGATGCCCTCAGCCTTGACCCTTTGTGAATGGGCCAAGTCTGGAGCACCGCAGCAATGTCCATGTGGGCACGGGATATAACTGCCGTGACTAAGCTCCCCTGTCCTGAGCTTCGGCCATTGACCGCAGTGTGCCGCAAGTCTTGGACGTCTTGGCCTCTGGCTCTGACATCTTGCCCCAAGGCTTCCACCACGGATGCCACCCCTTCAGTGTAGGCTTGGTACCGCGAATTGTCAGCACCATCTCCTGTGTCTGAAGGCGATTGGACTCCTCCAGCTGCACCTGCACGTGCTGGAAAGTTGCTGCCATCCCCTCCTGTAAATCCTGGCTCTGTGTCTGTAACTGCACCTTACTTTCCAGAAGCGCAACACCTATACAGACTACAGCTGTTCCCTGTGATCAGGCAGCCCTTTAACCTCCTCCTCCCTCGGAGTCCCTACCTCCATATGCTGCAGCGTGTCTGCAGTGCGCACCAGAAAGTGACCCAGGAGTCTCATCATCGAGGTGATAGTCTTTGTGATGTCAAGGCTGCAAGTGACAAAGTGTCGGTGTCTTCCCCGGACTGGTGCTCCGGGGGTGTGCTGGATATGTGGCTGGAGGCGAGGTAACCTGGACGGCCCGGCCTCATCTGATGGTGATCCTGCAAGACAGAAGACAAGAGACATGGTGCGATCTTGGGAAGGAGTGGTCTGTGGGAGAGGGGTGACTCACTTGCTTTGGGGACACCATTTTGCATTGGGACATCACTTTGTTTCTGCATGCTGACCTCCGCTTTGGAGATCGCCCTCTCCTCTACCTTGCCGGATAGCTCCATAACCCTTTGCTCCGCGGAGGTTTGGACTCTGTGGCCCAGGATGCCCCTGACAGTTTTCCCCCAGTTATTATGAGTTGCTATGTCCTCAGGAATGCAGAAAGAACATGGTGAGATGTACTGGGGGCAAGTTCTACGGACTATTTTAGCTGGTGACATGTGTGTACAATGCACCTGGTCAAAGAGGACAATACATGTGTTGGGGTTTGATGGAGGATTGTTTGTAAGGAAGATATAGGAGGGCAGGCTTTAGTTAGCCTCTAGGGCAGTGTGAAGAGTGAGGGACAGGTATGATGCCAGGGGAACACAGGTGGTGACTTACCGAGCTGCCTAAGGCGATGGTTCATCTTCTTCCAGAACTGCATGCCAGTAAGGCTGGCAGCACTGACCTCCTCCCAGGCAGCGTTTAGGGTGGCAGGCTTGAGCCTCCTGCTCACCCTGGAGAACAGGCTGTCCCGCTTTACTCTACCGTGTCCAGTATTCTGTCCAGCTCTGACTCCATGAATCTGTGGGCACCGGAGCACCTGGAGGATACCCACACAGACACACGGAGAACGTACAAACTCCACACATGCAGCCACCCCAAAGCCAGAAACAAGCCCTGGACCCTGGCGCTGTGAGGTAGAGGTGCTAACCACCATGCCACCTACTCTCCCTGAAATGGGTGATGGTGGAGAGTTCCTTAAGTAATTTTAAAAGGAAATTGGACTGCTACTTGAGGATAAGGAACATATTGGGTCATGGACTTAGAGGGGACTTGATACTAATGTGTAACTTCCCTTTCAAAGAGCTAATATGCACGCTATTGGTCAAATTGTCACCTATGCTGCATACAAATCTATATATAATCCAAATTTAGTAGCTCACTTCATTAATTCACTGATTGTTCTCCTCCAACACTGATGTCTTGTATCAAAGGTGGACAGTGAGAAAGATTATTGCTTGATTGTTTATCCCAACTAACTTGCCTTAACTGGTGCGATTTTTCACCCAACAGGATACTTCCACAGTAGTTAATTACTACTTTATTTCCATGAAAAATGCAATCGGAAACTAATCCCCACTAGGATAGTGTCAACCTTGACGCATTTCTCAACATTGTGTAAAAATGGGTTCTGGAAATTGTTGAAATGATGAAGGTTGTGTTTTTGTACAGTGTTACCGAAATGAGATAAGTTTTAATATAACAGAAGTGATTTGAGCATTTTTCTTAATTAAAAGTCCAAACTCAATAGACACACTGGAGATCATATTATCTTTGACACCTATATATGCTATTATAAAGCATGTGTTTCCACGACACCAATACCATCACTTGCCAGCCTTCCAGAGCTCTGCGCCTTTTCATTCACTCTGGTTGCAGCTTCAGTGGAATTAAACGATATAACACAAATAAATGAAGAATTTGCATTTATCTACTGCCTCTCACAATCTCAGGGGGTCCCTCAACCTCACAGCACATTTCTATACTTGAAGCCTGTTGTTTTGTTGAAAACACAGCAGTCACTTGCACACAGCAATATCCCATTATTGATCATGAGAAAGACTAGCTAATCTGCTTTCAGTGATATTCATTGATGGATAAATATTGGCCACTGCAGAGAATTTGCCTGCTTTCTACTTCAACTCGTGCTCTTGAATCTTTTAAATCACTTGAGAGAACGGATGGTGCCTCGTCTCCAGAATGCCATATTCACCTGGCAGTGCACTGACGTTTCAGCCTAGGCTTCGTGCTGAAGTCTCGAGAGTTCCATTTGAACCCATGGCCTTCATACTCAGGTGCTATACCCCCGAGCTATGGCTTTCACGTCATACACAAGACCATTACAGACACAGTGGTAGGTGCGCTCAATGCATTGCTTAAGGTTGGCTGTCCAAGACTTTAGCAGAAAATGTGTGTGCATCTCATGGTGTCCTAACTTAAGTGTGTAGAAATGGAGTTATGCATTTACAAATTTACAAATCTTCAAAAGTCCTGGAGTAAAAGATATTGGCTGGGATTTTCCACCCCCCCCCGTGCCACCCCACCCCTGCCCATGCCGGGTTTTCCTGCAGCAGGAGCGACTCTCCATTGGCCGCCGGCAGGAAAGGCCAGGAAATCCTGCCCATTGACTACTTCAATAACAATCGGCTGCTGCTTTATATTAGGCTGTGTCAGGGTTAAACAAAGCTTTCTGCTTCCAGTTCCAGTATTCATTCAGAGGCATATGTCCCTGGCACTGTTGTGTAATGTGCTGCACACTTTTCCAAAGCTATGTTTCCAGACCAAGATAGATGCACTCGCCCTCCTGGGGCTCATGCACTCCCGTATTCTTGATCCCAGCAAAGCTGTCAGCTAAGCTTAACTTATTCACCATCTACATTTCCCCCCCCCCCCACCCCACCCCACACACACACACAATGTTGCATTCCTCCGCGTCAGTCCTTGCTTGCAAATTTCTCTCCTAAGGCACTCGCAGTGAAAGTTTCCAAACCCCCCCCCAAAAAAATGACTTTCTCCCACCGTTCACAACACATCGGCATCAATCAATATTTGTAACCAATCGCTCAACTTGTCTCCAGTAAAGCCTTCACTTCCTTGCATCTCAGTCATTGTCTTCGTATCCCTCACATCCAAGGGTTGCAGACATGAGAGTACCTGACTTTTCCATCTATCGCGAGGTCTGGCTGGAGCACATCAATCTATGTTAAATATTATTCTCTCGGATTGTTCCGTGGGCTTCTTTACTCCATTGCCTGTTGTCTTATTAAACCCTTCTCTCATACATGCTCAACTCCCAACAAGTAATTAAGAGGCGTCATTACACATGACGTTCTTTATCACCAAGGTTGAGACCAGCCATTCAAGGACCTCTTCCACCTTCCACACCCACAGCAACCACGTTTCCGTGTCCTAGCTCTGAGACTCACCCACACCCTTCCTTCCACACCCACAGCAACCACGTTTCCGTGTCCTAGCTCTGAGACTCAGTGTCTGGACTTCTTTCTCTTTCACCTCTTCGACGTCTCCTTGACGTTGAGATCCACCTCTTCCTCCTTTGAATGAATTCTCACGAAACAAACCCGCAACCCATGTCTATAGAAAACTCATTTCCACATTCCTTCTCTGTCTAAATTCTTCGATCATTGGCGTGCTGATTTTCCCATGCCTGCGCTGGTGGGCTTGGAGGCGTGTGAGTATTGGTAGTCAATGTTTTCACATGGGTAAGGGAGCAGCAGTGAAGCCTCATGGGTATTGTTCCTTTTCACTTCTTCAGCCCCTTCAATCGTCGTTTGTTCTCGCCCGTCTTCCACTGGCAAATAAGGTGCACAGCTGCACATCAATGCACATGTTTCCACGCAGGCTGCGTCCGAGCCAGCCCATTTTAAGATTCCATGTGCGCAGGATCATGCAAAATAATTCAGCCCCAACACTTAAATGAATCGCCCAAGCACTACAAAAAACATTTGGAGGTTTCATTGTTGGCAAGTACCAAAGAGCACTAAAAATCTGTGCACCCACATTTAAATTTGAAGATCTCTGTTAAAATTGCAGTTTATGAAGTAACATATTTAAATTGGCAGCCCGTATCTCCCGAAGAGTTTGCTCACACACACTGATGGCTTTGCAGCTAAATGTTGGTTGAAACTTCCTGACACACTGTCAATTTCAGTGTATTTAACCACAGACTCCGTTCCAGATCCATTCGCTCTGTGAAGTTAAATCTGTTCAAATTAATTTATGAGATGTGGGTGTTGTTGGCTAGGCCAGCGTTTATTGCCCATCTCTAATTGCCTTTGAGAAGGTGGTGGTGAGCTGCCTTCTTGAACCACTGCAGTACATTGGTGTAGGTACTGTACTGTGAGGGAATTCCAGGATTTTGACCCAGCGACAGTGAAGGAATGGCGATATATTTCAAAGTCAGGATGGTGAGTGATTTTGGGGGGGGGGGGGGATCTGCCAGGTGATGGGGTTGCCAGAAATCTGCAGTCCCTGTCCTTCTGGATGGCAGCGGTTGTGGGTTTGGAAGTTGCTGTCTGAGGTGGCGTTTTTCAAATTTCTTTCTTGGGTCCCACTTTTGCCAGCTGGCCAACCAGTGGGTCTCACACCGGCCGACCTTCACGACATACGCCACGTTCGCTGACCTTTAATGCAAAAGGTGAGCCTGCTTGGTCCTCACGATCTCGCTCCAAACAGGTTCACAGGAAGAGAGGGCAATGCACAGGGCTGAGTTTACCGTTGTTGTTTACTAAGTCATTAGGCATTGTTGGTGCCTAAGTCGATGGCAGGTGGGCCCTCCAGTTTGATTCCAAATAGACGCTCTAGCAATGCAAATCAGTGATACAACGAAGTGGCTTGCTAACTACTTTTAACTACTAGTAGGCAGTCAAGAGTCAGCTGCATTGCTGTGGGCCTGCAGTCACATGTCAGCCAGACTAGGTAAGGATTTCTTTCCCTCAAGGACGTTAGTGATCCTGTTGCATTTTTACAACAACCAACACTGTATTACCTGGTCATTATGTAACTTTCAGTTCTCGGGGCAGGATTCTCCGGTCCCCTGGCCACATGTTTCTGGGCTGCGCGCCATTTGCTGCCGGTGAGGTTCTCGCTTCCTACCACTTGTCAATAAGATTTCCAATTTAAGCCACCCCGTGCCACCGGGAAACCTACGGCGGGAATGCGCTGTCAGCGGAAAAGAGAATCCCAACGGCCAGAGAATTCTGGCCTGGCGTTTTATTGATTTAATTCAAATTTCACTCTCTGGCGTGGCGGGATATGAACCAGGATTCCCAGAGCATTCCCCTGGGTCTCTGAATTACTAATCCAGTAATACCACTGCCTTCCCCTAATTTTGCCCCCACCCTCTCATGCATTATTTATTACATGGTACTACCATTTCAGGGCATTGTTTCTCCAGCGAACATTAGTACTCAGCTACTTCCCAACTTGCAGGCTTTCATACTTCTATTGAACCTTAACCTTTTATGCTCAGCTGGATGAGGGACATCCCTCCACCCACCTCGTACTCCAGCTACAATTGCATTTCAGAAATGAGATTCTGAAGGGGACCATACCCTTCTTCTTAAAGGGCCAATGCAAGCTCTCAATCCCTGTGCTACACGCAATAATGCAGTACAAATATGTGAAAATAGTTTCCTGAACTAACTTGCGTTACTTCTCTGCTTCATTGCTTCATGACGCCATTTTACTCCGTTTTTGTCATTTACAGCTTTTTTGAACTAATCTTATCTAGATTGACAGTGTCGTCTTTTCAAAAGCAATCACAGTTGTTTGCTTCCGACAGATTTCTGTCCCATGTCAACTTCATTGGGTAGTATTTTGAGCAAAACGCAAACATAATGAGATCTCCATTGTTAATAAAGATCTTCTGCTGTTTCTGTGCGTCAGCCCTTTCTGAACGACCTCATTGGGCTCCACACTTTTCACTTTATATAGCAATCCAGGGCACTTTGTTCATTTTGTTGATCAATATGTTGGTTTGACGTAATGCTATTAACCTGTTTCCTTGTCGAGCAGATACCCATCATGATTACTTGAAATGTAGCTAAGGTCAGAAAAATTGACCTTTTGAAAATTGTTGAGCTGTCAAATAGTGAACTATTTTCTCTCTGGAGAGTTTTCACGATAGTGATTGTTAGTCTTCGATGCAAAAGGAAGTTAGGAAGACTTGAAGCCCCCGGACTACATTACAGTACGTTATATCTGGCAAACAGTCCATATTGGCCTGCCGGGGTGGAAATCAGAATTGATCTGATTAATATATTCATCATTGTAGTAAAACTGAAGAACAAAGACAAAGAACAAAGAAAAGTACAGCATAGGAACAGGCCCTTCGGCCCTCCAAGCCTGCGCCGACCATGCTGCCCGACTAAACTACAATCTTCTACACTTCCGGGGTCCGTATCCCTCTATTCCCATTCTATTCATGTATTTGTCAAGATGCCCCTTAAATGTCACTATCGTCACTGCTTTCACCACCTCCTCCAAGAAAAATCATCTTCGACAAGGAAACAAAATCCAATTATTTACTACAAATAACTTTAATTTCACTGATTTACGTCAGTTCCTGGGATTCATATCCTACCATGGCCTCGCCTCTTCTCCACCCCACCCACCCACCCACCCCCCCCGACCCCCACATTTCTGTCACCTCCTCTTATCCTAAAACCCTCTGAGATCTCTGCACTCTGCCAATTCTGACCTGTTACACATCTGCAATTTTAATTGTTCCACCATTAGTGGCTGTGTCTTCAGCTGCCTATGCCCTCAAACTCTCTACCCTTCCTCCAACAGGAACTTGTATTTACGTAGCACTTTTAATGTAATGGCACATCCCAGGACACCTCACTGAGGTGTTATCAAACAGAGTTTGATACTGAACCTCAGAAGGTTATACTAGGTCAAATGGCCAAAGGTTTGGCCAAGGTGGCCGGTTTTAAGAAGCATTTTAATGGAGGAGGAGAATAAGTGAGATGGACATTCCTTAAAACCTAACTCTTGGACCAAATCTATCCTGATATTTCCTTATGTGGCTTGGTGTCAAATTTGGTTGAACAAGTAGCTGTGAAGCATCCTGCAAAATGTTGTTACGCTCAAAATGCGACATAACTTAAAGTTCCTGTTGTTGAAGAACGTTGGAGAAGAGTGTTTGGTTGGGAGGGGAGCAGATTGGTGAGTTGAAAAAGGCTACAAAGAAATGGAAGAGAAAGGCGTTTTAAGGGTTTTAAACATCGGGATCAACAGTTTCAACTAGAGGAGCCAAGTCTAGGTCAGCAAGGGCAGGTGTGTTTCGTGTGAGGTTTGGCGAAGTATAGGATATGAGCAACAGAGGTATGTATCAGCAGGAGATTACACAGAAAGTGGAGGATTAGTGTGGTGGTATGATTAGCATAGCTGCCTGCCATTGGTGCAGAACACCGGCTTACCATTGGCCCTGGTCAGTCATGTGCCTCTCGACCAGATGGTTGAGACCAGTCATGTGACGGCTCCCCGATTGGTCGAAAGGCTGAGTTAACCCCGCCTCCAGGGCGGGGTATAAATACCCAGTACTCCCGGCAGTTGTCCTTCTACTGTAATCGACCGAAGGACTTAACATCTAGTATATTAAAGCCATACTTTTGTTCAGCAACTTGTCTCGCGTTCAATTGATGGTACATCAATTAGCCAGGGGAGCGTTGGAAAAGTGGGTTGAGGTAGATTTGAGTATGGCGCTGAGGAAAATGTTGAAACTGAGACAGTCACTGGAGGAGTGTGAAGAAACAGGTGATATAATCAGTGGCAAGACTCTGGAGTTTGTGATCAGGGGCCAAAGATTATGATTTTGATCTTCACGGTATTTTTCTTTATTAATTTCCGGATGTGGACATGCCAGGTTAGGCCAGCAATAATTGCCCAAAGCTAGTTGCTCTTGAGAAGGTGGTGGGGAGCTGCTTTCTTGAACTGCTGCAGTCACTGTGGTGCAGGTACCCCACAGTGCTGTTCGGGAGGAAGTTCCAGGATTTTGACCAGTGATGGTGAAGGAATAGCGATATATTTCCAAATCAGGATGGCGTGTGGCTTGGAGAGAAATTTCTAGATGGTAATAGTCATGTGTTTGGAAGGTGCCGTCTAAGGAGCCTTGGTGAGTTCCTGCAGTGCACTTTGTAGATGGTATGCACTGCTGAAATGTCTATGCAGCTGGTGGTTTTATTTGCATTCTCTGTATCAGGATGTGCTCCATTGACTAAAGTCCAGTTTCCTCAGGTGCACATCATCAGGATCAAAGCTTTGTGACTGTTTTATGGCCAGAATTTAGACAACCCCAAAGCGTATTATGGAGTTCAGCTGACCCACAACCTTTAATAGATTGTGGTATGGACAGCACATGGCCCACTCTACAGGTGTGGTACAGCAGAAATGGAAACGTATTTTTTTAAAGCAAAACAATGTTTATTCTATGAACTCGGGTTAACCTTTTTTAAAACATACAGTGAACATCTTAGCAACCATTAATTCAAATACAACCCCAAAGAATACAACACAAAGTAATCCTTTAAGCTTTCCTTTTAACATCCATTGGACTTGAAACACCTTTTACCAGAAGCACATTAGGTTTACATTCACGACTGAGAACATTTATAATTCTGAATTCACCAAATGATCAACGGATAGTCTTTTCATGGCAGAGAGATCAATAGTACGCCTGCTCTGTCTGGCTTCAGCTCCAACACTGAAAAAGAAACTAAAACACATCCTGCAGCAAACAGCCTAAAACAAAAGTAAAAAGCTGATAGACAGCCCAGCTCCACCTGCACTCTGACATCACTGATAAACACCCATTTCTTAAAGTTACATTTCTTAAACACCCATTTCTTAAAGGTACTATCACATGACTGTGACATCCAAGTGCCAAAAGTCAATGCGGGAGTTTAGCTAGCTAAAACAATGCAACAACCAAATAAGAACATTGTTAAATTCTCTGTTGCCATTATCATCAGAAAAACTGTATTTTGTGAGGGCCACGAGTTTGAAGAGTCAAACAGAAAGTAAATGTATTTACGACATTATTTTCACGGCATCAGTAGTTCATTACTGGTTCTCTCTCTCGCCGGTACCACACAGGTCAACTCTATTTATACAGCTGAAATTGCCCTGCTCCCACCCCCTCATGGGACAGGCTATATTCCGGCCCAAGACTCATGGGGCAATCCCGGTGCGCAAATGAGTCGGCAAGGCCAAGGATCTCCTCACGAACCTGCTCCTGGGCCTGGCAAAACTCGCCATCAGCAGGTCCATGCAGCAGGCGACCAAGGGGTTCGTCCGGCCGGACTGTCTTCCCCTCTTCTGCGGCCATGTTTGCAGCCGGATGTCCCTGGAGAGGGAGCATGCGGGGTCCACGGGCACCATTGAGGCCTTCCGTGCCCGGTGGGTCTCGCAGTGGCCTGGATTGCTTTATGGACCCTCTGCATCACATTTTGTTTTCATGTTTGGCAAGTTTCCATTGCTCTTTGTTTTGTTTTGGCAGTGCCCCTACCAGGAGCGGCTCCTTTCAAGTTGTCCCTGAGTTTGTTTTGTTCACCAATTGGGGTCACCAATTGTCCCCAGCCAATAGGATTCGGGTAAGTGATAATACTATGTAAGTGGATGTAAAATTTGGCTTGGAACAAAAGACCGTGGGTGGGATTCTCTCAGCCCGCACCGGTTTGGAGAATGTCCGTTCCCAACGGTGTTTCGCGCGACACCGCTTCACGATTCTGCCAACATGCGAAAACAGCGTGGTCGTGATCAGCACCGAGAGGCCCGGAGAATCGCCTGAGGGGCTCCGTTTAGTGATTCTCCAGGGCCCCGGCGATTCTGCGGCCCGGATGGGCCAAAGTCGTGACCGCATGACCCCAGGTCACTCCGGCTCCATTCTAACCTGCTTTTAAAAATCGTGAGCCAGTCGTGCTGGCTCACGATGCAGAAGCAGTAGGTGAGGGGTCGGCATGGGGGGATCTACGGGTGGCGGGACGGGCAGGGCCGTGACTGGAGAGCGAGGTGGTGAAGGGGGAGGGCCTCCAGGTTCGGGGGCTGGCGTGGGGAGGACAGCCCCACTGCAGTAGAGAGACAGGTTGCAGGTTGCCAAGTGGCTTCCGCTCAGGCTGCAGGGGCGCCCGCCCGACAGGCACAGGAGGAGGAGGAGGACAACAACAACGAGGGCGAGACACAGGTTGAGGATACCAATGTGGATGAGGAGCAAGAGGAGGAGGTGGTGGTGCAATGGCGCCCGAGGCACCCGATGAGACCTTGTGTCTACCGGCGCCGCATGTCCTTCGAGGACCTACTGGACATGCAGGAGGAGACTCCGGATGAGCTAGGAAACCGTCGCCCATATCTGCCACCTGATGGCACACCTAGCATCGTGTGTAACTGGGGGAGGACATGCTATCCGAGTGGCCATCAAGGTAACGGTGGTCCTGAACATTTATGCCACAGGGTCGTTCCAGTCGCCGAGTGGGGACCTGTCCGGCATCTCCCAAGCACGGTACACCAGTGCATCCGTGCAGTGACACACGCCCTCTTAGACATCGCGGAGCGCTACATCCAGTTCCCTGTGGACCGTGCCCACCAGAATGCCCGGATAGCGGTATTCGCTGCCGTGGCCAGGATCCCCATGGTCCAGGGGGCAATCGATGGGGTGCACGTCGCCATGCGGCTACCAGCAGATAATCCACGTGTTCATGAACAGGAAGGGGACCCATTCCATGAACATTCAGGTGGTCTGTGACCACCAGATGAAGATTCTGCACGTCTGTGCCCGGTACCCAGGCAGTGTACATGACCCGTTTATCCTGGCCCAAATATTAATTGCTGGGCAACAGAGGTTACCCGTTGCAGTCATGGCTGATGACACCTATATAGAGGCCACAGACCGACACGGAGACCCGGTGCAATTTGGCCCATGCAGGAACCAGGGGTGTGGTCGAGAGGTGCTTCTGGGCTGCTGACGATGTGCTTTTGGTGCCTGGGCCGCTCTGTAGGGGCCCTCCAGTACCCGTTGGAGAGGGTCGGCCGCATCTTTGAGGTCTCCTGCATCCTGCACAACATAGCCCAGCAGAGGAGCGATGTGCTGGAGGAGGAGGAAGCAGAGGGGGAAGCCCGAGGAAGGGCACGGCTCTCCATATGAGGACGATGGGGGGGGCAATCGGCGGGACATGGAGCCTGGATATGGATGGGAGGCTGCACGATGCCACCGGCTTGGCCAGCGAGTTCAGGATGCGTTGATCGCTGCACGTTCACCAACTAGGTTTTAGGGGCCCGCTGAGCATGGGCACTGACCCCACTGTACGGCAGCACCTAACCACCCCACACTGTATAGCCACGCTCACGATCCAGGGCGTAGAATTCAGCGGCTTCCGCCTCTACGTCCTCTCCAACCTCTGCGCTGCCCTGCTACTCGGCCTAGGCTTCCAATGTAACCTCCAGAGCCTAACATTGAAATTCGGCTGGCCCCTACCACCCCTTACTGTGTGCAGCCTCGCGACCCTAAAGGTCGACCCACCTTCCCTATTCGCAAACCTAACCCCGAATTGCAAACCCGCCGCCATCAGGAGCAGACGGTACAGCACCCAGGACAGGACCTTCATCAGGTCCGAGGTCCAACGGCTGCTTCGGGAAGGCATTATCAAGGCCAGCAACAGCCCCTCGAGAGCCCAAGTGGTAGTCGTTAAAACTGGGGAGAAACACAGAATGGTCGTGGACTACAGCCAGACCATCAATCGGTACCCACAGCTCGACGCGTACCCCCTCCCACGCATATCTGATATGGTCAGTCAGATTGCACAGTACCGGGTCTCGGTCCCTTCGGCGTCACCAATGGGGTCTCGGTCTTCCAAAGGGAGATGGACCGAATAGTCGACCGGTATGGGCTGCGGGCCACTTTCCCGTACCTGGACAATGTCACCATCTGCGGCCACGATCAGCCGGACAATGATGCCAACCTTGCCAAATTTCTCCGCACCGCCACACTCCTAAACCTCACCTACAACAAGGAGAAGTGCGTATTCAGCACAAAACGCCTAGCCATCCTCAGCTATGTGGTCCAGAATGGAGTTCTGGGGCCCGACCCCGACCGCGTGCGCCCCCTCATGGAACTGGGGCTGGTTTAGCACACTGGGCTAAATCGCTGGCTTTTAAAGCAGACCAAGACAGGCCAGCAGCACGATTCAATCCCCGTACCAGCCTCCACGAACAGGCGCTGGAATGTGGCGACTAGGGACTTTTCACAGTAACTTCATTGAAGCCTACTCGTGACAATAAGCGACTTTCATTTTTCATTTCATTTTCAACTCCCCCTTCACCACTGCCCAAGGCCCTCAAACGCTGCCTGGGGTGCTTTTCTTACTGCGCCCAGTGGGTCTCAAACCATGCGGACAAGCCCCGCCCACTCACCCAGTCCACTCTTTTCCCCCTGACAGCCGAGGCTCACCAGGCCTTCAACCGTTTTAGGGCCGACATCGCCAAGGCAGCGATGCACGCAGTCGACAAGACGTTACCCTTCCAAGTGGAGAGCGACGCATCAGACGTCGCTCGAGCCGCCACCCTCAACCAGGCAGGCAGGCCCGTGGCATGCTTTTCATGAAACCTTCTGCCTCTGAAAGTCGACACTCCTCCGTCAAAAAAGAGGCCCAGGCCATTGTTGAAGCTGTGCAGCATTGGAGGCATTACCTGGCCAGCAGGAGATTCACTCTCCTCACTGACCAACGGTCGATAGCCTTCTTGTTCAACAACACACCAACACACAGCGGGGCAAGATCAAAAATTATAAAATCTTGCGGGGAAGGATCGAGCTCTCCACCTACAACTACGAGATTTTGTATCGCCCCGGAAGCTCAACGAGCCTCCCGATGCCCTATCCCGAGGTACAGGTGGACCGTCTCCGGACTCTGCACGACAACCTTTGTCACCCGGGATTCACAGGGTTGTATACCTTCAACAAGGCCTCCAATCTACCCTACTCAGCAGAGGAAGTACGGGCAATCACCAGAGACTGCCAGGTCTGTGCGGAGTGCAAACCGTACTTCTACCAGCCGGATCACGCGCGCCTGGTGAAGGCCTCCCGCCCCTTTGAATGCCTCAGCGTGGATTTCAAAGGGCCCCTCCCCTCCACCGACCGTAACACGTATTTCCTCAGTGTGGTCGATGAGTACTCCAGATACCCCTCCGCCATCCCATGTCCGACATGACGTCTGCCACCATCATCAAAGCCCTCAACACCATTTTCGCTCTGTCCGGCTTCCCCGCCTATATCCACAGTGACAGGGGATCCTCATTCATGAGTGATGAGCTGCGTCAGTTCCTGCTCAGCAGGGGTATCGCCTCCAGCAGGACGACCAGCTATAACTCCCGGGGAAACGGGCAGGTGGAGAGTGAGAACGGAACGGTCTGGAGTGCCGTCCAGCTGGCCCTACGGTCCAGAAATCTCCTGGCCTCCTGCTAGCAGGAGGTCTTCCCCGATGCACTGCACTCCATTCGGTCGCTCCTATGCACTGCGACTAACGACACACCTCATGAACGTCTCTTTGCCTTCCCTAGGAAGTCCACATCCGGAGGTGTCGCTCCCGACGTGGCTCGCAGCTCCAGGACCCGTACTCCTCCGTAAGCACGTACAACTTCACAAGGCGGACCCGTTGGTTGAAAGGGTGCATGCCCTTTCTCCATGCTAATCCCCAGTGTGCCTACGTAGCATACCCCGACAGCTGCCAGGATACTGTCTCCCTCAGGGACCTGGCACCAGCAGGTTCCCCACACACACACACACCCCTCTAGCCCGGCGCTACCCTCCACTCACCCGGCGCACCCAGCAGCAACCTCCCTGGGACCATCAGTCCTCCCCTTGCCCACGCCCGAGGATGAGGAGGATTTCGGCATGCTCCCGGAGTCACCGAGGACCAGACCGACACCGGAATCGCCGCCACCACTGCGCCGCTCCCAACGTCAGATCAAGGCCCCGGACCAGCTAAACCTGTAGTTGGTTCGGGACTGTTAAAGCTCCATGTACTGGACTCCAAAATTTTTTCGCCTCTGTATATTAAAACTTGTTCAGCATATAGTTCTCCGCCACCCCCGCCGGTCTCAATTTTAACAGGGGGTGAATGTGCTAATCACCACTGTTGTATATATTAGGAGAGGTATGGTAAGGCCCTGTACTACAGGTACGGGGGTAGTCCCTGCCTGCTGGCTCCGCCCAATAGGCGGAGTATAAATATGTGTGCTCCCCGTACAGCAGCTATTTCGCCAGCTGCTGTAGGAGGCCATACATCTTAGTGTAATAAAGCCTCAATTGTATTTAACTCTTGTCTTTGTGCAATTGGGCGTGCATCCGCGACGCCACCCAGCATCTCGGACAGGCCACCGATGCTCTCAGCGATGGTCTACTGAGACTGGGCCATCACCTCGGCAATGCCGCTGATGCTCTCAGCCATGGCCTGCTGAGACTCGTCCAGACTGCGGAGCGAGGCTGAAATGTCCAGCTGCCTGTGAGAGGGCAGCCCTGTCCTGGGCCACGGATGATGCATGCACATGAAGCCCCACGCCTTGCATGACCTGACCCATGGCTGACACTGTTTCCCCCATTGCCTCCACTGCAGATGCCATCCGTGCAGTGTCGGCCTGGGTGGCAGGCATGACCGGCACCACTCCCTGCTCCTGGATGTGGATGGATTCCTCCACCTGCAGCTGCTGGAAGCCGGCCATCATCCCGTTGTCTAGTCCCTGGGTGTCGAACTGCATCAGGTCTATGGGTGGGTCTGATCAGTTCAGGAACCAGGAGCTGTCTGGGCGGCAGCTGGGTGCTGGGGCTGGGCTGCCCTCTGACCATCCAGCCCCTCGGCTGCTCCTACCTCCACCTGCTGTACCGGTACGGCTGTGTGGTGCGCACCAGTCAGTGTCCCAGAAGCCTCATCACTAAAGTGCACAACCGAGATGAGGGTATCTGCGATGGTGAAGGGTGTAGGAGATACCAGTGACGAGAAGTCGCCGACATCGATCTCCTGCGTCAATCCTTGGCCCGATGGTCCCTGTGTTGCCCCTGTCTGCGTGTCACTGTTCGACCTGTCAGTCCTCTGGGTTGCCGTCCTCTGTGTGTCAGTGTCCTGGGTGTCAGTCCTCTGTGTGTCTGTCCTCAGTATCGTGTGCATCTGGGTCCTGGGCGTCCGTCCTCTGGGTTTCAATGACCTGGTCTTTGTGTAGGTGGAAGGGCTTCCGTGGCATCTGGCCTCCCCGCCGTGGCCTGCATCCCTGGGGACCACTGGGCCTGGCACTGGCCATGGGCGTACAAGGCCAGACGGGCCGGGACCACCAGCGGCTGGTCCTGTCAGACACAAGACGGCATGTATCGTTAGACAAGCGAACGGCAGTGTGGGGTGCAGTGGGGATGGGGTGAGGGGGTGGACTGGGGGATGGGGTGAGGGGGGTGGAGTCAGGCGGGGGAGTCTCACTTGCTGGTGCGCCTCCAACCTGGCAACCGGCAACCTCCCGGTCCTCGGCTCTGCCTACGAGGTCCAGTGTCCTCTGCTCATGGGTGGTGAGGGGGTGCAGTACGAGTGGACCACCTCCAGTTCTTTCCCTGTGGTTCTGGGCAGTTTTATCCTGGGGGTGAGGGGGAAACAAACTTCAGTGTTAGTCGGTCAGATGCATACAGCGCAGATGTTGGGTAAATGATGGTATGGCAGCACGGGGCACCCGGCCAAAGCACCTGGCATGGTTGAGTATGACCCATGTGGGTGAGGTAGGGGGTTGTGCCATCCTCCTGTGGGGGGGGGGGGGGGGACACTTTTCACATGTGTGGGTGGTATGGAGGGGGTGGTGCCTGGGGCACGTCACTGTGCACTCACCCTCGTAAGGTCGTGCATCGTCTTGCGGCACTGACCTCTGTACGTTGGGTGTGCCCCACAGTGCTGATGGCATTGCCCACCTCCCTCCACAAACGCCGGACGGTGCTGAGTGGGTGGTGGTGTGCCCATCTGGGGCACAGGACAACTCTCCTCTCCTCCACTGTGTCCAGCAGCATGTCCAGATCGTAGTCCCTGAACCTCGGGGCGGCATGGTGGATGGCGGCCATATTGCGGGTCTTGTGACTGAGCGCCGTTCGCCCACCTTAAGCGACGCGGGCCAGCGTCATTGACGCGTCCCGCCTATCCGACGCCGGTCTGTGGCCACTCCGCCCCCGCTTCTAGCAGCGCCCGCGCAAGCCCGTTTTGCGGGCCATAATCGCTACTCACAGCGACCCGGTCACGCTGTCGTAAAACGCTCCGGTTTTTACGATGGCGTCAACATTTAGCCGCTGGATCGGAGAATCCCGACCCCTGTCCCCCTAAGATATTTTGTTGTCTTTTTGACTGAACTTCAAACTGGTATATTGGAGGAGCCAGCTGATTGGGTCTGTGGACTGCAGTATTTGGAAAATGTTGGAATCTTATGTGACATTTCTATCCTGAATACAGGGCTCTTCAGCCAGTAATCACTGCAATGCGCTCTGAAGGTCATCAGCGGAATTTGTCCCTGGTTTTGTTGTTTCCTATCTGAATGTTAATTTCTTAAAGGTGGCATTTTGATTCCGTTATCTTAACTGGCGTTCGCATACTGTAGCAGGAGCAGCAAGGAATGTATGACTGATTTGAAGCATTGTCCTTTTGATGTGTGCTACCTGGTTATAAGAATCAATTAATAAAGATCATTGCACACTATGATCTGTGGTTTCAGTGTTAAAAGTTAAACATTATTTTTTATAACTGTAGCTGGAAGTTTGTTTCCTACATCTGTAATCTATGTGTGTTAGTATAAAGTAGTTCAGTACCTTTGCTGGCTCCCACTGGTGGCCTTCTCTGCCCTATGTGTTTGACCCTTTCCCTGATTAGTTTCCTTTCCCAAATTGATAGCAAGGGAAAGGATTTGCGGCAAGGGCCGAATGGTTTCAGTCTTCCTCATGTTAAACTGCTTCTCACTGTGATGATGGCCAGCAGCCTGATAACACAAAGGCAGTGATGTGGTCGAGACACATGGCACTGAGTTAGATCTTGTTGTTATCACTGTTGCCAGGTAACCCTGATAGATATGTCTTTGGATGCAGTCACTGAGGGCCGGCATGTAGATGAGAAAGAGGAGGAAGGCAAGGATAGATCCTTGGGGTACCAGAAAAGTAATGTAAGAAGTCTTACAACACCAGGTTAAAGTCCAACATGATTGTTTCAAACACTAGCTTTCGGAGCACCGCTCCTTCCTCCGGTGAATTCACCTGAGGAAGGAGCAGTGCTCCGAAAGCTAGTGTTTGAAACAAACCTGTCGGACTTTAACCTGGTGTTGTAAAACTTCTTACTGTGCTCACCCCAGTCCAACGCCGGCATCTCCACATCACAAAAGTAATGGGCAGGAAAGATTCCGAAACCATCTCTCGCCTCTTGACGGAAGAGCATGAGTTCTTGCAAATGCAAAAAAAATTACTTCATACGATCTGGGCATCCCTGGCAAACCGCTTTGACCTGAATGGTTTGCTAAGCCATTTCAATGTGGATCCACACTTGCATACAGGCCAGACCAGGTAAGGCTGGCAGATATGGCTTTGGGCAGCAGGGTAGCATGGTGGTTAGCATAAATGCTTCACAGCTCCAGGGTCCCAGGTTCGATTCCCGGCTGGGTCACTGTCTGTGTGGAGTCTGCACGTCCTCCCCCTGTGTGCGTGGGTTTCCTCCGGGTGCTCCGGTTTCCTCCCACAGTCCAAAGATGTGCGGGTTAGGTGGATTGGCCATGCTAAATTGCCCGTAGTGTCCTAATAAAAGTAAGGTTAAGGGGGGGGTTGTTGGGTTACGGGTATAGGGTGGATACGTGGGTTTGAGTAGGGTGATCATGGCTCGGCACAACATTGAGGGCCGAAGGGCCTGTTCTGTGCTGTACTGTTCTATATCCATCTCGAAAGGGCATTTATGAACCAGATGGGTTTGTACAACATTGGATGATAGTTGTCATGGTCGCCATTACTGAGACCAACTTTCTCGTCCAGATTTCTTAATTGAATTTAAATTCCACCAGCTGCCACAGTGGAATTTGATCCCACCCGAGCATCAGGCGGGCCCTCTGGATTGGTGGTCTAGTGACATTACCACTACCCCACTGTCCCCCCAATGCTTATCTTATTGTGATCTAATTCTCTGACTCAATAAATATGTTAGTTTTAAATTAGGAGAGGTGTACTGGACGCTTTTTTCGGAAGTTTTAAATTAAACCTACTATCACACTGCACTTCCATGCTTAAACTTTAGGAGCTAGACCAGCACGTCTTTGCTCACTGTAAGACTATGATGTGAAATTAGGGGCAATATTAATGCATAAGACATTTGATAATTCTTCTTAATCCATATAATGGGTGGAATTCTCCCCAAAAATGTCATTTTGGGCAAGAAAATCAGTGCGCGTCGCATCAGCTGATCCTGCGCAATTCTCATTGTCATCTTCCCACTCCTTTTATGAAGAGGGGCGTAGATTTGCACTGGCACTGGGAAGGGCGGGATCTAAGCACACACACCCCCCCCCCCCCCCCCTCCCAGGAATGCTGGCATCGGGGCTCTCCCAATAGGATATTGCGGGATGTGCGCCGGTTGCAATGAGGCCGGAGAAGCACCCCCAATGTCTTAGACTTGCTTTTCAATCGCCCTTCGGTATGAGATCAGTGGATGCCCCCTTTTCCATTGGGAAATTGATGGGAACGGGTGCAATGCTGGCTTGAAAGTCACTTTCGAAATCAGTGATGAGTAATAATTTGCAGAATGTAAAACAAGCTTTCTACCTGCATTTACAATGTTGTTGAGCACAGCAGTCGGGGGAATTCTCATCCTAAAGTTGGCTATGTTCACATAGACTTTATTGTGCTGTAAATATGAGGCATACATTACAGTTCTTGGGAGGTGGACCAGGAGATTATTTTTACATATGTATACCGGTGGCTGCTTCACTTAGCAAATTTCTTAGAAACCTGGACTAACCCTGCTTCAATGAGGACTGTCGGAGGCATGCCATGAACAGCATCAGGAGTACCAAGGAATGAGATGTCAACTTGCCAAAGCTACAATACAGAACTATATGCGTATTAAAACAGCAGAAGTAACGTTCCATAGACGTTAGTGTTCTGGTGTAATTGGATCAGATCAAAGCTCTGCAGGCCTGCTACATCCAGTCCTTAATAATGTTGGACAATTAAACTAATGGGAGTGGAAGCTAAAGTCCAATCTGAAGTGTTTGTAACCATCTTCAACCAGAAGTGCTGATTGGATGATCCATCTCCACCTCTTCCTGAGATCTCCCACATCATAAGTGTGAGTCTTCAGCCAGTTAGATTCACTTCACGTTATCGCAAAGAATGGCTGAATGCACTGGATAGAGCAAAGATTATGGGTCCCAACGATGGTGAGAAGACTTGTACCCCAGAAACAGCCAACCTGCTGCAGTATTGAGTGTGGCAAGAAAGAGCCCGAGTAACAATGATGTCAGTGAGAATTGGGAGGGAACGTTGACACTATCTGGAGTAATACCTAGCACAAAGGAGTTTGTGGTTGTTGGAGGCCAATCATCTCGACCCCAGCACATCGTGGCAGTGGTTTCTGAGGATGGTATCCTATGCCAAACCATCTTCTGCTACTTCACCTCCATCATAAGGCCAGCAATGGGGATATTTGTTGATGATTGCACAGTGTTCAGTTCCATTTGGCACTCTTCATATAATGAAGCAGTCCGTGTCTGCATACAGCAATACCTGATTGTCATTCAGGCTTCAGCTAGTCAGTGGAAAATAACATTTCTGCCACACAAGTGCCAGTCATTAACCATCTCCATCCTTCCCCTTGTCATTCAACAGCATTGTCGTTGCCGCCATCAGCACCCTGCGGTTTACTGTTGTCCAAATAGCTGACTTGACAAGTCGCATAAAAACTATAGCTACAGAGCAGGTCAGAGGCTAGGAATCCTGCGGACAGTAACTCACCTCCCCAAAGCCTGTCCACCACCTGCAAGGCACAAGTCAGGGATGTGATGGAATACTCTCCACTTACCTGCATGAGTGCAGCTCCTACAACACTCGGAAAGCTCGCCATCATCCAACACAAAGCAGTCCATTTGATTGACATCCTTTCCACAAACATTCGCCCCCATCTTCCATTGGCTCACTCTGATTGCAGCGTGCACCATCTATAAGATGCACTTCAGGAACTCGCCAAGGCTTCTTCAACCACACCTCCAAAACCCATATGCTTTGCCACCTAGATGGACAAGGGCAGTAGGCACATGGCACCACTATCTGCAAATTCCTCTCTCAAGTCACACACCAACCCATCTTGGAAATGCAACGCCATTCCTTTTGTGTTCCATCAAAATCCTGAAACTCACTAACCTAATAGCACTGTAGGCACAGCACCAGCACAAGGGCTCCAGCAGTTCAAGATAGCAAATGGCGATGAACAATTAATGTTGGCCTTTCCAACAATGCCCACACTTCTTAAAAGGAAACCAAGAGTTGCTATGAGGTGTGCATACTCCTTCGGTAAGGTTGGGGACCAGATCTCTCATGCTAACGTCTGGCAGCTAGGTTCGCACTGTAGTTCCATCCACACTTGTCTGCAGCTACACACAAATGAAATTGCGATTATACAGACAGGTAAATGGAGCTGCTTTGTGTTTCAAACATCTCCGATGCTCAGCTTGCTTTTGAACGTTTTCTACAATTAGTTATCACAAAAGGATATTTAATAAGCTCCATGAATGGTTACTTTACAGTTTTCACATGTGGTGTACGAACAAAATGAAGAAAATTCGACCTAATTATTTTAATATTTAATGAAGTATAATCAAAATTGTTGTAATTGCCTCAGTTAATTATAGAGACAATGAAATTATGCCATAAATTACTCCATGAAAGAGAATTAAATAGAACCATTCTTGTGATACTTAACAAAGGTGAGAACAACTGTAATATTCAGCATCGAACATTTGGATTTTGTTTTTAATTATTAGTTTCCAAAATTGAGTTAAGTAACTGTCAGCTCACAGAACACCAAAGAGTTATTGAATGATACAGACAGAAGGAGGTCATTCGGATCTTTGTGCCTATTTCAGCTCTTTGAAAGAGCAACCCTGTTCATCCCATTATCCTACTTTTTCCTCATTGTCCCTGCAAACCTTCCCCTTCTGGTGTTTAAACTTGAAATTTGAACAGGATAGACCTTTCCGTTGCAATTTATTTTAGATCAGACTTTCTGCAGCAGTAATAACATAATTCAAAGTGAGAAGGTTTCACTGGATTCTTACTATGAATTATTTACCACTATCTCTGTGAGTAAGGGGTGCAGGAGGAGACAGGAGGCTGCACCGGGATAAGACTACTTTGTTAAACAGGGAACTGCCTGGTAGTGGTAGTTAGCTGTCAATCAGTTGAATGTCGTTGGTTCAATTGGTGTTAATTGATGCAGTAGGACGCTAAACTAGCGAGTGACTCATCAGAGGACCGTGTAAGTGGCAGGCTCCTCTAACCGCAAGATAGTAAGGGATGCACAAGGGAACAGGGGACTAGGCCTGAGTGAAAAGGAGGGATTAAGTGAGTAGCAGTTAGGATTGTGTGGTAAGTGTTGGTAAGTCTTTTTCAGGTTTATATATAGATGAAGAGTCATGCTGTGACATAGAACTAGCAAGCTTCGAATACATTAGAATACCTTGTGAATGAGATAGAAACCACGTGAGTAAGGAATTAGATTCACATGGTAATTTGGTGCATGGAGGAAAAATGGTGCTTTAAGTGAGGTTTATTGCAATTCATCAAAATTAGTTTGATTCCCGGTTCGGGTCACTGTCTGCACAGAGACTGCACATTCTCCTCATGTCTGCGTGGGTTTCCTCCGGCTGCTCCGGTTTCCTCCCACCGTCCAAAGATGTGCGGGTTCGGTGGATTGGCCATGCTAAATTGCCTTTAGTGTCCAAAAAGGTTAAGTGGGGTTACGGGGATAGGTTGGAGGTGTGGGCTTGAGTAGGGTTCTCTTTCCAAGGCCCGGTGCAGACTCGATGGGCCACATGGCCTCCTTGAGCACTGTAAATTCTATGATTCTATGATAATATTAAGCATTACAAGACAAACGGTCAGTGGGGAAATAAAGAGATTGGAATCTAATAGTGAGCAATACTTCAACATACAGATGGCAATCTTTTTCAGTTCGAAGAAGAGGTCTGGAAAAGTTTGCAGATGATTCTTTCAGTGAGAAGACACAGCAGCATTGTTCCGTCAGTATGGATTGCGGTACACATTGAAAATCAAACACTCCATAAACATGTACCCGTAACATTTACCCTGCCCTGCCCCCAACTCTTCAGACTTTCTGAAGTTCTATTCCTTGAGCGAGAATGCAACTAATGTACTTTGTACACCTATTATTGCGCAGGTGAAACTTGTATACTTTGTACAGCCATATCAAGCAGGAGAATAAGCATAAAGATTGGAATGGCATGTCGTTGAGAAATGAGTACGATTTGGAGATCCAAATTAATATAATTGATCATAAACAGTAACCAAAAATACTGTTTATCAGTCCCCCACTTTGGGTTGCATTGTTTTATTCAGTATTCTCCCACAGAGATGATGGGACATTTTTCTACCTGAGCTTTTCAGTAGATATGGAGCACTGGTCCCTACTAAAGTAATGGTTTCAAATTCATCAGCAATCCACAAGGAGATGCTTAGAATCTCCTTGATGGATCAGAGTTTTGCCTTTGGTCACCAGATTTCTGACATTTCTTACATTTACTGACTTAACTGACATGTTTTAATCCTGATGCAATTTACCAATAACATAAAGTTTCTTCAACGATAACACCATTTGACCTTATTTTGCAACCTTTTCTTTTGGAATTTTAGAATTGAGATTCCCCACGAATGTGTTGATATTTTTTGGGATATATATGTTTGCATGAAACTTGCAACACAAACACACAGGCCATTCGGCCCAATGGGTCTCTGCTGGTTTTCAGACTCCACTCGTACCTCCTAATGCACAGTCACTCTGAGTAACCGATAAATAATATATCCCCGAAGACAACATCAAACACAAGGAAAATTCACTGGTGGAAATAAATGTTGATCAAGACTGCTGAGTTTTAGTGGGAAAAAAAACATTTTGTTATGGGAGCGGTGTTTTCAGAACCCCAAAATGTATCATGGAGTTCAACCAACCTCTCCCTTTAATGTATTGTTGCTTTTGAAGCACACGGCTTGGTCTCCAGGTGTGGTATTACAATTATGAACACGTGGGTTTTCAAACACAAAACAATGTTTATTCCATGAATTCAACTTAACCTTTTTAAATAAACATTGGATCATTTACCACAGTAGCATTGTGGATAGCACAATTGCTTCACAGCTCCAGGGTCCCAGGTTCGATTCCGGCTTGGGTCAGTGTCTGTGCGGAGTCTGCACATCCTCCCCGTGTGTGCGTGGATTTCCTCCGGGTGCTCCGGTTTCCTTCCACAATCCAAAGATGAGCAGGTTAGGTGGATTGGCCATGATAAATTGTCCTTAGTGTCCAAAATTGCCCTTAGTGTTGGGTGGGGTTACGGGAATAGGGTGGAGGTGTTGACCTTGGGTAGGGTGCTCTTTCCAAGAGCCGGTGTAGACTCGATGGGCTGAATGGCCTCCTTCTGCCCTGTAAATTCTATGATTACTCCAAAGATAACCCCGAAAATAATACAACACTAAATAATCCCTCAAAATGTTCCTTCAAACCTCTAAAAGACTTAACACCTTTAACAACAGAAACACATCAGGTTAAAGACATTACTATTATGAGTTTAAATCAACCAAATGATTCAGAGATAGTCTTTCATGGCAGAGATCACAGCAAATCCAGCTCACTGCAAACACAGACACACCCAAACTCTTTTCCTCAAAACTGAAACTAAAACTCCCAAAAAGCAGAAGTGAGCTCAGCTCAGCTACCCCTACCCTCTGACATCACTTCAGTAATATGAGCTGCTTTATTTCTTAAAGGTACACTGCTTAAACATCCATTTCTTAAAGGTACTCTCACATGACAATTTTGTTTTCAGGTTTGGAATTTATTTTAAAATTTTAGGTTTCCCCTGCCAGTTTGCAAATTGTTTCCTGATAAAACATATTGAATTGCTTGTGCCATCTTTCACAGCTGCAGAGACAGATTCTGATGCAAGATGAAATGAGAAAGAGACAAGTGGCAATGCAGATCGCATGGTCCCGTGAATTTATAAAGTACTTTGGAACTTTTTTTGGATTTGCAACAATTGGTTTAGCATTAGGGTAAGTATTGCGTTTTTGTTTATGGTGATTGATGGGTTTACCATTGCAACAACATTTTATAGGACATAATGATTGCCTGATTAAATATCCTTTAAAGAAAACTGACTCAGAAGTCTGTAGCATGTGCGAGATTGCTATTGCACCAATTAACATGGGTGCAAAAATAAGCTTGCAAAGTACCAATGGTCACTGGATCAAAATACAAAGTGGCCGGATTTTCACTGCGCGCTTGAAGGTCCCGTCCCCCCCCCCCAACCCGACTTGGCGCTGCTGTGCATTTCTACCGGGGTTTCAGCTTTTTCAGAAATGCATAATCCCTCAGGAACTTTTATCAGATGGATCGGAGTCCATGGAACAGAAGCCCCCTTTTTCAGTACTAACTGCGCATAGTATGGTTAAATGTGCAGTCTGAATATTAGTCAGTGGATCGGTGGGTGAGGTGAATAACTGCCGTGTTGGTAGCTGAGTAACTAGATTACTGGATAAGATGGTAGGTGAGTGAGTGGTTAGCCAGGTGGTCTCTTACCAATTTTTACAGATGCACCATAGAAAACATCCTATGTGGCTACATCACAGCCTGGCATGGCAACTGGTCGGTCCAAGACCGTAAGAAATTATAGAGAGTTGTGAGCACAGCCCAATCCATCACACAAAACCGCCTCCCATCCATTGACTCTGTCTACACTACCGGCTGCCTTGGGAAAGCGGGCAACATAACCAAATTTATTCTTTTTTCCAACCCCTTCCATCGGGCAGGAGATACAAAAGTCTGAGAACACACACTAACAGATTCAAAAACAGCTTCTCCCCCGCTGTTACACGCTCTTATGGACTAAACTGATCTCTTCACACATCTTCTGAGTAGTACTACACTCCATATGCTTCACCCATTGTCTGTGTCTATGTATTTACATTGTGCATTTGTGTATGTCCTATGATTTTCGATGTACAGAATGATCTATCTAGACTGTAAGCAGAACAATACTTTTCACTCTACCTCGGCACACATTACAATAAATCAAATCAGGAGGGGTAGACAGGTCAGGTCAGATAGTCTGGGGTAACGCAGTATTTTTTACATTCATGGAATGTGGGTGTTGTTGGCTGGGTTCAGGTTAGAGTTAGGATTTATTGTCCTTCACTAATTGCCCTTGAACTGAGCAGCATTGCTGTGGATCTGGAGTTACATGTTGAAAGGTAATGTCGGCAGATTTCCTTCCCTCAGAACATTAGTGAAACAAATGGGTTTTTTAAGACAATTGAAAATGGTTTCATGGTCACCGTTAGACTTTGTAATTCCAGAGTTCATTTTTTAAATTGAACTCAAATTTCACCATCAGCAGTGTTGAGATTTGAACCCTGATCCCCAGATAATTACTCTGGGTCTCTGGATTACAGGCCTAGTGACAATGCCATGAAGTCATTGCTTCCCCTTATTCATATAAGGAGGGTAATTGGATGGTTGGGAGGGTATTCGGGGGCGTGAGGGCGGTTGGGTTGTGGGGAAGGTAGTTGGGTCATTGGCAGGGTAGTTAGGTCGGAGATGTTGCAGTCCAATCTTGTCGAGGGGATAAGCGGGTTGGGAAGGGAGTCGAGTTAGGGGCGAATGAACTGGGTACCACATTGCTGGCCCCCTAATTACCAAGAGTACCACATTGCTTTGGATTTGTAGTCACATGCAGGCCAGACCTGGTAAGGGTGGCAGATTTCCTTCCTAAAAGGGTGAACCAGTTGGGTTTTTAAGACATTCGACATTCGACTTTTAATTATTTTTGTTAATTGAATCAAAATTTCACCATCTGCTGTAGTGGGATTCAAACCCGGGTCCTCAGAATAGTCCAGTGACAATACCACTACGCCACTGCCTTCCCCTTTCCTAGCATCCTGGCACAGGACTTGAACTGAAGATGCATCAGTGGTCAGGAAATTGAGCTGATCTTTCAGATTCGGGTGAGTTCAGCTCTGTAGAACACCGCCAGGTCCAGCTCAAATTGACTAAAATCCAGCACAATTTTCCATGTGGAATTTGGGGTATTAATGTGGAATATTTTTCATATTTTAAACATTTACAATCTCCTGCAGTTTGCACTAGTCATTTCAAGGACAGCGATGGATGTTATACGAGTAATTCTCGACAGCCGGGAGTAGTTGAAGCAAATAGCTTTGATGTATTTAAAGGGAGGCTCGATCAGTATGCAAGGAGGAAAGGAATAGAAGGATGTATTGTTGGGGTTCGATGAAGAGTGATGCAGCTTGGCCCCTATGACTCATAAACGTTGGCATGGACCTGTGGGGTTGAATGGCCATTTTCTGTGCTGTTTTTGTAACCCTAAAATGGATCGAACAACGACGAGTCAGAATACGGGAGGGAGATAGAGAACCTAGTGGAGTGGTGCTGCGGCAACAGTCTATCCCTCAATGCCAGCAAAACTAAAGAGCTGGTCATTAACTTCAGGAAGCAAAGTACTGTACACATCCGTGTCAGCATCAACGGGGCCGAGGTGGAGATGGTTAGCAGTTTCAAATTCCTAGGGGTGCACATCTCCAAAAATCTGTCTTGGTCCACCCACGTCGACGCTACCACCAAGAAGGCACAACAGCGCCTATACTTCCTCAGGAAACTAAGGAAATTTGGCATGGTCACATTAACCCTTACCAATTTTTACAGATGCACCATAGAAAGCATCCTATCTGGCTGCATCACAGCCTGGTATGACAACTGCTTGGCCCAAGAGCGCAAGAAATTTCAGAGAGTCATGAACACCACCAGTCCATCTCACAAACCTGCCTACAATCCATTGACTCCATCTACACCTCCCGCTGCCTGGGGAAAGCGAGCAGCAGAATCAAAGAATCCTCCCACCCGGCTTATTCACTCTTCCAACTTCTTCCATCGGGCAGGAGATACAAAAGTCTGAGAACACGCACAAACCGACTCAAAAACAGCTTCTTTTCTGCTGCTACCAGACTCCTAAACAACCCTCTTATGGACTGACCTGAATAACACTACACCCCTGTATGCTTCACCCGATGCCGTTTAGAACATAGAGAACATAGAACATACAGTGCCGAAGGAGATCATTCTGCACCAACCAACTTAAGCCCTCACTTCCACCCTATCCCTCAACTCAATAACCCCTCTTAACCTTTTTGGACACTAAGGGCAATTTAGCATGGCCAATCCTCCTAACCTGCACGTCTTTGGACTGTGGGAGGAAACTGGAGCACCCGGAGGAAACCCACGCAAACACGGGGAGAACGTGCAGACTCCGCACAGTGACCCAGCAGGGAATCGAACCTGGGACCTTGGCGCTGCAAAGCCACAGTGCTAACCACTATGCTACCGTGCCGCCCATAAATGCCCCGTTATGTAGTCACATTTTGTACCTTATGTTGCCCTATTATAGATTTTCTTTTCTTTTTCTTTTCATGTACTTAATAATCTGTTGAGCTGCTCGCAGAAAAATACTTTTCACTGTACCATGACAATAAACAAAATCCAATAGGTTTTTAAGTGAAATACAGAGAACCATTTAGCACCCATTCCCATCATCACTGGGGCTGTTACTGTCACCCTAGGCCACTGCAGTTTGGTCAGTGCACTCACCTGGGACAGCTGGCGGGTGGCCCATTGAAAATAGGTTTCAGTTTGCCACTTTAGGACAGTCCTCAGCGGTTCAGCTCAATAAGCTCCCGCCAGTATGCCTGTGTTAAGATTTTGGATCCAGGAGCAATGTAGGGGGCGGGATTCTCCCAGCTCTGGGCCGGGCCAGAGAATCCCCGCGACTGGGCCACGTCACCCCGGCGCCGGCACAGTTGGCGCGGTGTCGGTCGTGGGCCGCTCTACGTGGCCGGCCTGCCGATCTCCGGCCCGGATGGGCCGAGCGGCCACAGCTAAAACGCTGAGTTCTGCCGGCGCCATCCACACCTGCTCGCAGCCGGCGGGAACTCTGCATGCAAGGATCGGATGGCGGCCTTGTTGGGGGGGGGGGGAGGGGGCTTCGAACCCGGGGGGGGGGGGGGGGAGGGGGGCCCGATGTGGCCTGGCCCCTGATCGGGGCCCAACAATTGGCGGACCAGCCTCTGTATCTGGGGGCCTCCTTTCCTATGTGCCGGCCCCTGTAGCCCTGCGCCATGTTGTGTCGGGGCATTCGCGTTGAAGGAGGCCACCGTGCATGCACATGTTGGCGCTGGTGCCACTGCGCATGTGTGCGTTGGTGCCACTGCGCCTGCGCGGACCCCGTGCCGCACAGTTCACGCTGGGATCGGCAGCTGGAGCGGCATGAACCGCTTCAGCGCCGTGCTGGCCCCCTGTCGGGGCCAGAATTAGACGTGGGAGTGGCCCGTTCACACCGTCGTAAAACGCAACGCCGTTTACGATGGCGTGGACACTGCCATGGGATGGGAGAATCCCGCCCAGGGTTTCCAACCCCACAACATTGTTCCTGGGGTTTCCAGGGATGGAGGATCAATCTCCAGGCCATCGCTGTGTGCAGCCCAAGAGGAAAATAATCGGCAAATTTTAAAAAAGCTGGTTTTTGTTTCATCCTTATCTTTGAACATTTATCTTTACCGGATAGGAATGTTGAAAACTCTGTGGGGGCGGGCGGGGGGTCAAAGGTCATCCCATTGGCTAATGAGCTTTCCGATTGGAGTCGGAAGGCTGTATGTCACAAGGGTTGATGGGTTGGCCGGCTATTAGCTGGAGCATGAGGGAAAATTGTGATGAAATCTCCAGAAATACATTTAATTACAGTTAGTAACTCTAGAGGAGCACAATATTAAGTTTCATGAAGCAAATGTTACTCAAATATCAGCAATTTAAATTTGATCTTGGCTATTTTCCTTATAGAGCCATGAAGAGGAAGAGACCGGGGATTCTGGTTCCTGTTGTTCCACTGAGCTTTATTCTTGCTTACCAATATGACCTGGCATACGGAACATTAATGATCAGAATGAAAGGTAAGATACAGCAACAACATACCTGCAGCTCTATAGGATGAGTCAAGGGAGGGAGGTATCTGTGCTTGGCATTCAAAAGGTGATCATGGTCTTATGACTAAACCTGCTTTCATAATTTTTGTCCAATTCTGGAGCAGGTTTTGAGAGCATAGCAAATAGAACGGTTACAGTGCAGAAGGCCATTCAGCCCATCATGTCCATGCTGGCTTTCGGCCAGTCCAATTCCACCACCCCTTCCCGTAGTCCTTCAATATTTCTCATCAGATAATTATCAAATACCCTTTTCAAAGCGGTGATTGAACTTGCCTCCAACGGGCTGTCAAAAGAACACACAACAAAATAGAACCAGGAATAGGCCACGAGGTCTTCAATGCCCCGCCATTTAATAGGCTCATAGGTGATCTCACAGGCAGTGCACTCTATTGCTAACCAATTGCTCCATAAAAAGTGTTGTGTTATGCTGCTTCGGATAACACAGGCTGCTACTTGATGCAGTCTTAACTAAAGGATGCTCCGGACTCTGACATGAGTTCAACGTGTTTATTGAACTATTAACACAGTTCTCAAATGAGTTTGACTCTCTGCTAATCTAACTGCAGTAACTCAGTCTAACTGAACCAGCTTGCTCTAAGCCATGTGCGGGGTGTGATGCTGCTGGTCAACCCTGTCTAACTCTCTAGATGTCTGTCTGTGGAAAGAGGGAGGGTGTGAATGCCTCATCCCTTTTATAGTGTTTATGTCATGCCCCCTTGCAGTGATGCCACCTCTGAGTATCCTGACTGCCCCTTGGTTGTGTCCTATTCTGAGTGTTCATTGGCTGCATGTTTGCATATCATGACAAAAAGGTTTTCCCTCCAGTCTCCTCGGGTTCTTTTATCAATGACATGTTCTGTCCAGATCCTTTCAATGCCCAGTTACATACCTATTAAACTCGAGTAGTCCTCAGTGCGAGTTAAGTAATGAGGCCAGTATTTAAAAGTGATGTGAAAAATCAAATTTATGGCCATCAACGGAGTCCAATCTCTTTAAGATAAACATACAAATTACCCATTGCACTTCGATAACCTGCACAAGAAAAATCAGAAGATGTAAGCTAAAATTACTCCAAGCATTTAAACATTTCCCCTGCATTTTGGAATTAGGAAACTAATTGTGGAAGTCCAAGCTCTAGCTGATCTTTATCATAGAATTTACAGTGCAGAAGGAGGCCATTCAGCCCATCGAGTCTGCACCGGCTCCTGGAAAGAGCACCCTACCCAAGGTCAACACCGCCACCCTATCCCCATAACCCAGTAACCCCACCCAACACTAAGGGCAATTTTGGACACTAAGGGCAATTTACCATGGCCAATCCACCTAACCTGCTCATCTTTGGACTGTGGGAGGAAACCGGAGCACCCGGAGGAAACCCACGCACACACGGGGAGGATGTGCAGACTCCGCACAGACAGTGACCCAAGCCGGAATCGAACCTGGGACCCTGGAGCTGTGAAGCAATTGTGCTATCCACAATGCTACCGTGCTGCCCCTTGCTACCGTGCTTCCCCTTTAACTAGCAGCCACCCTTTAATTTAAGAGTCCTTTGGTCTGCGGAGGGCTGGGCCAGAATTAGTACTTATGTAAATGTGTGTGATTATTCTCATTTCTGTCTCAGACACTACTCTTGCAAAGACACATGTCAGCTACTGAGGCTAAAGCAATTCGTATTTATCTTACCTTCACAATTCTGTGCAACAGAATCAGAAATTTGGCGGTTGACATGAATACTTCGCACTCCCTTCCCTCGTTGTGAAAATTAGAGCGCGGCAGTTCAAGGCTGATGCGACGAAGCACCTCTTCACACAGAGGGCAATAGAAACCTAAACCCTTTCCCCCAAAAGCCATTGAGGCTGCCGGTCAGTTTAATTTGTAAAGATTGAGCTTGATATATTTTTGTTGGGTAAGGGCATTAAGGGGTATGAGATGGGAAGAGCAAGTGAAGATAGAGATCAGCCTTGATCTAACTCAATGGCAGAACCAGGCCATTAGGTTAATGATGTGTGGCTACTGTACAAAGGCACCGAGCCACAGTTAACTCTGCAAAGAACAGCTTGGATTTTGCTGGAGAACGGACTAAACTATCGAATAGGTGAACTGGTGAAATTGCTGCATTCTCCTACAGATAGAGTGGGAACAAAGCATTTTACATTTCAAAAGATCAGTTGGATTTAAGCAATTTATAATCATTCCATTTGAAATCTCTATGAATCTGGATTTCAAATTCTCCTCATTTTGGGAATCACCAACAAAGGAAACACATCCAACAAAACTGTAACCATGGTACCAGAGAACAAGGTGGAATTCACTTAGCTCTGTTCGCGCCTGTCATAAATAGGCTGAGTGACTTGTTCCCATTCCTGTTCCTTTACTATCTTCGAATTTCTGTATAAAAACAAAGTTCATTCAGCTCTTAACTTTTAGCATAGGTTTGGTTTTAGAAAGGCCCTTGATGGCATTTTACTGCTCAATGCAAGTTGTCCTTTGCTGTTCTACTGCAAACATACCTTAAATCCAAAGGTGTGCAGGTTAGGTGGATTGACCGTGCTAAAATTGCCCCTTTGTGGACAATGATGTGTAGATCAGGTGGGGTTACGGGGTTAAGGTGGGGGAGTGGACCTAGGTAGGATGCTGTTTCAGAGGGTTGGTGCAGACTCAATGGGCTCCTTCTGCACTGTAGGGATTCTATGGATTCAGTTCCCCTGTTCCAATTTCCAGTTTTAAGATCTGCCACTTTTTTTATTATCCGTTCATGGGACGTGGGCGTCGCTGGATTGCCCATCCCTAATTACCCTTCAGGGGCAGTTAAGAGTCGACCACATTGCTGTGAGTCCAGAGTCACATGTAGGCCAGGCCGCCAGGTAAGGTTGGCAGATGTCCTTCCCTAAAGGACATCGGTGAACCAAATGGATTCTTACGACAATCGTTAATGGTTTCATGGTCATGATTAGACTTTTAATTCCAGATTTTAATTGAATTCAAATTTCACCATCTGCAGTGACAGAATTTGAACCCAGGTCCCCAGAGAATTACCCTGGGTTTCTGGTTTCTAGTGCAGTGACAATACCACTTCGGCACCGCCTCCCCATTGCGCACAGCAGTCTTCCACTGTTGGCTTGCCTTTCAGCCAGGCATGTTTGGGGTGCTCCGCGTTCAAGATATAATAATGAATCCTCAGTCTTTTGCATTGGCTGGCTCATACCTTACAAAAGAATATAATTGTTGTGTTGTCCCTGGCTTACAGAAATTACTTTGCTGTCACTCTCCGACTATATTCTATAGAAACAGAGAGTACCTCAGAAGTGAATCAAAAATAAAAGCAGTGTCTACTTTCATATTGTTCCGAAGTACAGGCGTGCACTTATTATTTTCAGTTCTTCTGTGATGCACATTTGATGATTAAATGGATGGTTATTGGCCCCATTTTGCCTTCCAGATGAAGCAGAGAACATAATGGATGCAGAGCAAACTCTGCTTGAGGTGCCAAAGGGAGTGCCAACCTTTGAAAATATTGAAAAGGCCAGGAGGGCTCTGAATATATTTTTTATTCAAAAATAGGTTGCAGGCGTAAAAGACATGAGTCGAAGATAAAGGTCAGAGATCAAAGGGGCAGAATGTATTAGTCGCCACTAATTACCCCTGTGTGGATCTTTTTAATCAGATGGTGTGTAGTTGTTGTCTTCAATAAATTATTCACTGTGAAATAAAGGCTGACATATTCTGTTTATTTTCTGCATTATTTCAACTTCTTGCGTCATACTGCACCACCCAGAAGGGCACCAGGGAGCAGGGTGCTGACATTTCATTTGTTGAAAGAAAGGCTCGAGAACGCTATGAAAAACCTGTGGTATTGCTTTCAGTGATGGGGATCGAAACATTGATCTGGCTTTTTGTGAAATTGGGATAACTCTGCTGACCTTTAAGAAAAGTGGTGCCACGGTTGATGTGATGGGAGTGGGGGAACGTGAGCTGACATGGCGGGTATGAGTGGCTATGGTGATGGGTGTGTGTGGCGGGCGGGGGTGGGGGTAGTAATGAGGGCTGTAGGGCTTAACGACCTTAATGGAAAACAGATGCAGAGAACTGAGGTGAGCCTTCCACCCACCTGCTTTGGCACTCGTTCGTCCCAGTGACCCTCTGGATTCTCTTTGAACTCTATGCCCCACCGCACCTCCATCACCCCCCTTACCCAACCCCTGTCCAATTGAAAATTATGGGGTTATATCCATAATGTGACAGGAGCACTCCAGCAACATAGAACAAGGGGTAAATGTATCCAATTTATAAGTGGACAGCTCTGCCATCCTGCCCACTGCTCCTGTACCCTCATACTGGCCTCTGCCCTGTCCCTGTGTCACCTCTGTCCTGTGACCTTCATGGCACAGTAGAAAATCCTTCTGCCACCAAATTGGCTTCCAGCCATGCTTCATTAACTGTTGCCATTCAAAGCACCAGCCCTGACACTCCTGGATTTGACTTAAAATAAGTTTTTTTTTAATAAATTTGGAGAACTCAATTACTTTTTTTTCAATTAAGGGGCAATTTAGCGTGGCAAAATCCACCTAACCTGCACAGGGAGAATGTGCAAACTCCACACAGACAGTGACCCAGGGCCGGGATTCGAACCCGGGTCCTCAGCACCGGACTTAAAATAAATAAACCTTGCATTAGTGGGTGATTTCAGCCCATTTATGTATGGGAGCCTGCAGGAGCTCAACAGCGTCCACAGTGGTGGTGCCCTGCAAAGTTTAGATTATTGGCAGAATTGGCAAGACCCAATTCTGATGCCAAATCGCAGTTCCCCGTTGCCTTGACAGCGGCGTCAATGCGTTCCGGAACGCTTGTACAGTAAACACCTTTTGCACAACATTAGTGGGCCCAACATGGTATTCTCTGGGGCCACCACGATTCTTCACCTCCGATGGGCCGAATTCCTGAGGGTGCGGTTCACTTGTGCTTTTAAAAATTGTTAAATTGGCATTGTGGCTGCTGAGGGAGAGAGAGAGGAGGTAGGACACAGAGGTTCGTGACCCAGGGCTGCCAGGTGGGGTGGGGGTGACGGGGGCAATGTGTAGCCCGTTGGACCTGGTTGGGCATGGGAGTACACACCATGCTAACATTTCAGCAGTTCACACCCAGCAGACAATGAATTTTGGAATTCATGAGGACACCTGCTCCCGGTGGCCCTCAATGTGACCGTCGCCGTGAACCTCTATGCAACCTCTATGCTTCTAGGCGCCAAGTGAGGACCTGTCCTGGATCTCACAGAGCTTGATGTACAGGTGCATCCGCGCCATCATGGTGACCCTATATGTCCTGTAGGCACAATACATCCACTTCAATGTGGACCGATCCCACCAAGATTTCTGGGCAGCGGGGTTTGACGGGAAGTCTCGGGTCCAGAAAGTGATAGACGGGATGCATGTCCCCTACAAGCACCTGCAGATGACAGACTGCTCTGCACCAACCAAAAGGAGATTCACTCGATGAACATGCCGCTGATATGTGACTATCAGCTGCATGTCAAGCACGCCTCCTACGATACCCAGGCAGTGTTCACGACACCTTCATCCTGGTACTCTTGACGATTCCTGACATGTTTGAGACACAACCCCCCCCCCCCCCCCCCCCCGCCCCCACCCACCCGCCTCACCCCCGGCTGTGTGGTTGGCTTCTGAGCGATAGGGGTTATCTACTGCGGTCGTGGCTGATGACGTGCATCCAGAGGCTATAGACTGACGCGGAGACCGGCTACTGATGCCTGTGTCTCGGTATTTACATTGGGTATTTATGTTTGCTTTCTGTATTTTCTTATACATGGAATGATCTGCCTGAACTGTACGCAGAACAATACTTATCACTGTACCTCGATACACGCGACAATAAACAAATCCATTTCAATACAGCGCTGTCTGTGCCGCAACCAGGGGCGTGATTGAGTGGTGCTTCAGCATCCTGAAGATGCCGATCAGGTGCCTGGACCGCTCTGGAGGGACCCTCCAATTTGGCACTTAGGAGGCCGTCCCAATCGTGGCAGCCTGCTGTATTCTCCACAGCATCGCGCAGCAAAGGGGCAATGTGCTGGAGAAGGAGGATGAAGGCCGGGCCTCGTCTGATGAGGAAGAAGCAAGAGAGGGTGAGGATGGGCAGGACATAGGGCCCAGGCAGGCACGGAAGGCCGCACGGCAGACTCTGATCGCCTCCAGATTCACCAACTGCCCCGTCGTCAACACTTAGTCTCAGGAACGGAGAATTCCGCCAATGGTTTCCCTCCTGGACCTGTTTTATTTCTTTCCTACTCTCTAAGTCTTCATCTCTGTTTTTCTATTTGTGTCTCACACAAGTGCCGGTTTTTAAAGGAGGTGATGGGGGTCTTGTCTGCCAACTGGACAGCTCCATATCCGTTTCAGGAGAGCCCACCAAATTAAGTGCCAATCAGGCATTTAAGTGGCCAGCGGTGGTCCAAAGACCACTGCCAAGTATGAGCTGCTCAGTTGGAGGGCGGCAGCTGTGCTAGCTCAGAAGCGGCAGAAGGAGCAGTGACCACAGTGGCCAATGTGAAGCCAGGATCACCAAGGGACCCAGGCACCATATGAGTGATGGTGGAATTAGGGGAGTGGGGAGCTCTGATGGTCAAGGGTTATTAAGGAGGCTGGTCAGCAGAAAGGGCAGGAAATCGGTTCCAGCAGGACATTCCATGCCTCCCCCCTCGATGCCCCACCCCCCCATCCCTCAACCTCCGGAAACCTGCAACCAACACCAACAGAGTTCTGTGGTTCTATGGTTTGCTTTCCGGGATTCCTACCTGCCAAGTGCCCTGCCTGCTGCTGAGTGAAGACCTGTGGTAGTTGCATGAGGCCCTTAAGTCAGCATAACTTCTGTATCTTTGCTGATGCACTCCCATTTTCACACCAGAGATTTCTGAAGAATGTAAGCCAGCCTGCCCCGAGAAGAACTGTATTGAGCTTCTCAGTCCCTGGATCACAACTGAGAATCAAACTGGGGCCTGAAGGGAATGATGGCACTGGGGTTGGCGTGTGGAAATGATTGGGCGCAAATGGCAGGCAGTTGAGGGAATTAACACCTTAGGATGTGAGCGTGATGCAAGCAATGCTGGGGAGTGGGAACGTAGGGGTGAAAGGGATAAGCAGGTGGGGCAGGAAACCCGGGGCCTGGTCGCATTCAGCAGCACCTGCGAAGAGGAAGAAATGAAGTGTGGTTATGGCTATAGGAGCAAGCTCTTTTAAAGGCCCAAACACCTGATATGTATGTAATCATGAGCCTAATTGATGTGGAAACTCCGCATCCCTCCTGGTAAAGGGTGGAGCTGCTTGGAAAGTCGACAATTGGCTCTTCCTCGGAGTTTGTCATTGTCATCGTATTTCCAATTCCCGAGCAGCTATTGATGTCGGAGATTGGGGAGAGTGTCCAGCTTCCGTGAGAAAGAATGCCCCACGCAACTTTCCAACGTGCTTCCTTCATTTGATTTTATTCTTTGCTGAAAGGCAGTGGGGTAAAGCCGATTCTCCAGGCCCCCGGAAAGTACGCCGCGCTGCATATCACCTACGTGCGGCCATTGCTGGAGACGGCCCCGCCATTCTCCATCCCGAACGGGCCGAAGTCCTGATGGCGTGGATCTAACATGGTTCTGCCAGTCAGGATACTAGCATGGAGGCTGCAGACTCAGTCCGCGGCCGCCCGAGTTGGGGGCGGGCTGATCGGAGGGCAAGGGGGGCCTTATACGTGGCCGGGCAATTGTTGTGCGGGCGGTCTGGGTCAGGCGCACAACCGATCGGGGGCACTATGTTTAAGGTCCAGCTCCGTGGTCTGAGTCTGCCAGGGAGCATGGCACTGCCGCTGGAGCCCACCGTCGTGTGCATGTGCGACCTCTGACCCGGAACTGTGGGGTCTGCAGCAAAAGCTGCTAGCTCCACACTGGTTCACTGCTAGCCCCCTGCGGGGCTATGAATATGTGGCTCTTTCCAACAGTTTATACGACGGCATGGGGACACAGTCCCAAAAACGGAGAATTCAGCCCCATTTCTCTGCACTGTCCACGTATCCCTTAATATTTTTCAATATGGAGAGACCTACCAATCTCAGCGTTGAACATACTCACTGACTGAACCTCCACAGCCTTCTGGGGACAGAGAATTTTAATGATTCACCATCCCCCAGGTGAAGATGTTCCACCTCATCCCAGGTCTAAATGGCCTTATTCAGAATGTGTGTCGCCTGGTCCAGACCCACCAGCCAGGGAAAGCATTGTCCCTGCATCTACCCTGCCAAACCCTGTACGAATTGTGCATTTTTGAGTGAGATCACGGGCGGGATTCTCCAATCCCCTGCCGGGTCGGAGAATCGCCGGGGGGGCGGTGTGAATCCCGTCCCGCCGCCCCAACGTCAGCTGCCGAATTCTCCGGCTCCGGGGTTTTGGTAGGGGTGGGAATCGCGCCGGCTGCGGCCGCTGGCATCGGCCCCCCCGGCGATTCTCCACCCCGCGTTGGGCCGACGTTTCTCCACCCCACGTTGGGCATACGCCAGAACACGCTGGCGCTCTCATGCATGCACCAACTCGCGCCGGCTGGCGGAGGCCCTTCGCCGCCGGTTGGCGTGACGCCAAACACTCGGGCGCCAGCCTAGCCCCCGAAGGTGCGGAGGATTCCGTACCTTCGTGGCGGCCCGACGCCGGAGTGGTTCACGCCATTCCTTGGCGCTGGTACCTCCTGCCCCGCCGGTGACCGGAGAATCCCGCCCCAGTTCTCATTCTTCTGAACTCCAGAGAATAGTGGGCGAGTCTATTTAATCCTTCCTTGTCGGCAATCCTGCCTTCCTGTTCATAGTTTTATGAACCTTCACTCACTGCCGCTATTTTGTTTTTATAAATTTAGAGTACCCAATTTTTTTTTCCAATTAAGGGGCAATTTAGGGTGGCCAATTCACCTATCCTGCACATCTTTGGGTTGTGGGTGTGAAACCCACACAGACATGGGGAGAATGTGCAAACTCCACACGGACTGTGACCCAGGGCTGGGATATGAAACTCTCCCACTATTGTATGGACAGTATATCTTACCAAAAACTGCACACAATACTCCAAGTGTAGTCTCACCAAGGCTTGAGAAAATTGCGGTTGGACACATTTGCCGCTGTACTAAAAGCCTGAGGCACTAAATGCTGACATGCAATTTGTCTACTTGCTTTACCTACATGTTAGCGTTCAAGAGCTCATGAACGAAAACGTTCGAGTACCTCTGAAGTTCAACACTTTACAGCCTCTCACCGTTTAAGAAACACAGCGGGCATGATTTAGTGCCGTGTTGCGCTTTGGCGAGAGGGTGATGAGGCCATTAAATCACAGGAGACGCCAAAATTGAGAACCGCCAGGTGTTGATCTGTTTGCGATCTAACTGGCCAGCTCCCATTGGTGAGTTCAGGATCCTGCCATGGTGTGGCAAGAAACCAATAATCACCATTTAAGCCCAATTGCCATACAATTAATGGAAGTGACCTCCTATCTAACAGCCCCCCCCCCCCCCCCCCCCCCCCCCCCCCCACCCCCCGTGATCTCCTGGCCTCCCCAGCAAGTGGTCACGAGGGCGCTGAATAGTCTTCCTTTTTAAAATGTGAAGCTGGTGGACGATTTGCTGCAGGGACCCTAGGAGGTGAGTAGCCATCTTTGCTCACAGGCAACGAGCCCGTGGCACTGGGGCTGCTACCCCGCTGCTCGAAGGAGGGATGGGGAGCCCACGGGAGGGCCAGCCAGTTGGGGTGGGCTGCCATAGGTGGGGGGTTTGTGGAGCAGGGGAGGTGGCCGCCCATGGCTTTTTTGAGGGGGGGGTGGGCGTAGATGGGTGTCTCAGCGCCCTCGGATCCACAATGCCAACCGCTGGACCATGCCTCCCCATTTCAGGGGCAACCCAAAGCCAGTCCGCTGCCCCACCGACCATCTATAACTCCCACTGACTGTGGAGGCCTCTGGCACGGCGGCTAAAGTCAATAGCTGATAGGGATTGGCAATTGTAGTAAAGTGCACGGTTTGGGTGACGTTCCGTGCAGGTGTCTGGGGTACAGGGTCTAGGAATTGGTGAGCAGGGGTCCCCGCTGCAACCGGGTGTATGTGGGCTGGGTGTGTTGGATGGGGGGTGGGGGGAACAATGAGGGGAATGGAGAGTCCCGGGTGGAAGACGCTGCTGGTTGTCAATCTTACACCCTCTCCAATTCCTTAGAGATATTGCGCAAGATGGACAATATCTTGGACGCTGCGGAACTTGCCCTCCTATGCAGTTGGCTCAAGGCAATGACCAATAGAACATAGAACATTACAGCGCAGTACAGGCCCTTCGGCCCACGATGTTGTTCAGGGTCCCGCCGCACATCCTGAGGACCTGGCCGTCCATCAGGCCAGGGAGAGCCCAAGAGGGGGAGGCCCGCGGCGGCCCAAGGTGGGCAGGTGTCGCTGATCTTTCGAACAGATGGTGGACAGTGTGTGTCGTAGGAGGCTCCAGCTCAACAAGGGGCCGGTGCGGCACCTATGCCATGTCCTTGCACACATGGCACCACGTGGTAGGAGGAGGATACCGACTCCCGTGAAGGTCACCACAGCGCTGAATCTCTGCGCCTCATGATTATTCCATCAACGGGATGCCCCAGGTCCGGGGCTAGATGGCAAGCATGCCACCTTGGGTGCAGCAGGTCTACTGGAAGTGCTCTACATCAACAGGAAGGCAGTCCACTCTCTGAACATCCAGCTCATGTACAACCACCACATGAAGATCATGCACGTGTGTGCACGCTTCCCAGGGAATGTGCATGACTGCTACATCCTGGGCAGTCGGACATCCCTGGCCTCTTCGGGAACCACCCCAGGAGGGCCGATTGGCTCTAGGGGGATAAGGGGCACCCGCTGAGGACCTGGCTAATGACACCAGTACGGAGGACAGTGCCCGATGCAGAGACCCGATACAATGATGCCCATCATTGTAAACTCACCCAAGCGGCCCGGTCGAGGTCGTAGATCTTCTTGCAGCACTGGGTGCCGATCCTCCTGGTCACGCTCCCCAATCTGACTGCAGCTGCCACTTCCTACCAAGCGGCATTGGCTGCCTTATGGCTGACCCTCCAAGACCTTTAGGGGAACAGGGCATCTCATCTGGCCTTGACCGCTTCGAGTAATCTGCCGAGGTCGGCATTCCCAAATTGTGGAGCTGGTCATCTCGGTGACATGGCTGCGAGCTGAGTGGCGTTGACTGTGCAGGATTGATTTAAGTGTTGCTCTCCCTTGTTAGCAGGGGGCTGGCGAGTGATATCCCGGTGAAATCAGACAGCGGGACAATGATTTGCAGCCCGTGAGGCCTCGTTGACTGGACCAATTAACATTCATTTAATTACGGCGACGGCCTCGTCGTGCCGAGTGTCGGGAGGTTCGCGGCACTTCCCGCTCGCTCCCAGACTTGGAAACTCTTTGGTTAAAACGCGCCCTTGAGCCCACTTCGAGATCAGGGCACCTTTTCAAAATGGTGGCCCGATCTCTGAGGAACCGATCTGGCCAGGGATTTCAGCTCTCCGTTGCTCCAAAAAATTTGAAGTGTGGGCTAGCCCGGTGAGAAACTCCCCAGGGCCCGAAAAAGTGACTTAAGCACGCTTAGATACTCACCGACAGAACCGAGGAGAAACACCCAGAGAAACCGCCACAAATGACACTTGGAAACTTTTCCGCGTGGTCGCGCCCGACATCTAAAAATCTAAATGTACCATATCCATTGATTCTTTCTTAACTATTCTGCTGGGCACATCCTCAAACGTCTGTGACAGGTTTGTTTAACATAGACCATCAGGATTCTCTTTTCCTGCTGGCAGCTCACCCTCTCTCACGGGTTTCCCAGCTGTGTGGGGTGACTTCAATGGAAAGTCCCATTGACAAGCCGGGGGAAGAGAGGATCCTGCAGCCAACAAAGCACGTGCTGCCAAGAAACACGACCAGAGGATAGCGCCCATTAATTTTTCTTTCATAAATTCCTGTTGAATCGGCCCAACCCTGCGATCATTTTCAAAGTGTCCTTTTATCACATCATGTATTATAGATTCCAGTATTTTCCCCACAACTGATCTTAAATATCAAAAGAGCACATATTGTCTGCATTGCCTCTGCTATGCCAGTCATTGACTGGGGCTGGTTTAGCTCACTCGGCTAAATCGCTGGCTTTTAAAGCAGACCAAGCAGGCCAGCAGCACGGTTCGATTCCCGTACCAGCCTCCCCGGACAGGCGCCGGAATGTGGCGACTAGGGGCTTTTCACAGTAACTTCATTGAAGCCTACTCGTGACAATAAGCGATTTTCATTTCATTTCATTCATTTCATTCATTTTTCACTTCTCTGTCCAGACCAGAAGTTCCATAGAAAAGGGTAGCTGTATCCTTTGAAGGGCCAGAACATTACTGAGTCTCAGATGGGTGTGCTAAGGGCAAGATCACTAGTCCAGCTTTGCAGTGTCTACCTCCCTTTTGAATTATGGGACACTGATCCAGAATTCAGCCAGCCCACCCCTGTGCTTCAGAGCCTATGATCAAAAAGACTTTAGGAATTCAACAGACAACACAAGACCATAAGACTTAGGAGCAGAATTAGGTCATTCGGCCCATCGAATCTGCTCCGCTATTCAATCATGGCTGATATTTTTCTCATCCCCATTCTCCTGCCATCTCCCCATAACCCCTGATCCCCTTATTAATCAATAACCTATCTATCTCTGTCTTAAAGACACTCAGTGATTTGGCCTCCACAGTCTTCTGTGGCAAAGAGTTCCACAGATTCATCACCCTGAAGAAATGCTTCCTTATCTCCATTTTGAAGGATCGTCCCTTTAGTCTGAGATGCTGTCCTCTGGTTCTAGTCTCTCCGACAAGTGGAAACATCGTCTCCATGTCCACTCTATCCAGGCCTCGCAGCATCCTGTAAGTTTCAATCGGATTCCCCCTCATCCTTCTAAACTCCAATTAGTAGACCTGTTCCTCATATGACAAGATCTTCATTCCAGGGATTGTTCTTGTGAACCTCCTCTGGACACTTTCCAAGGCCAGCACATCCTTCCTTTCTTACGGGGCCCAACACTGCTCACAATACTCCAAATGGAGTCTGACAAGAGCCTTATACAGCCTCAGAAGTACATCCCTGGTCTTGTATTCTAGCCCTCTCGACATGAATGCTAACATTGCATTTATATTTCTCACTGCCGATTGAACCTGCACTTTAACGTTAAGAGAATCTTGAACAAGGACTCCCAAGTCCCTTTGTGCTTCTGATTTGCTAAGCCTTTCCCCATTTAGAAAATAGTCTATGCCTCCATTCCTCCTTCCAAAGTGCATAACCTCACACTTTTCCACATTGTATTCCATCTGCCACTTCATTGTCCACTCTCCTAGCCTGTCCAAGTCCTCCTGCAGCCCCCCGCTTCCTCAGTAATTGATACCTGTCCCTCTACAAATCTACAAATAGAACCCAGGCTGCTACTGTGAGCTCAAGTGAACAATTTCAAGAGATGTGGGATAGAATCCCATTTGCTCAGCAGAGAGAAACTGATTAGTGTTTAACAAGCAAAGGCAAAGGTGAATTGTGTTAACTATTTCAAAATAATCCTTGAAGAGGCGTCTTTGCAATCTGGTAAACAATGCTTTTTTTTCACAAAGTAATGAAAATTCTGTCCTTGGAACAGTATTAGAAACAAAATGATTTGGGAGCCAATTCCTCTCACTTCACTTCTCCGCACACCGCCATCATTTATGTGAGGCAGTCCACCCCTGGGAAACCGCCTGAACTGTTGGAACCTATATTTTGCATGAGGACTATTAGCTTATTGTGGATGAGCACTACTCAGGGCTTACTGTCCAGGGATGGGAGGCTTCACATTGGTGGAATACACAACGCCCTTAAAAGTAGTGAGCTTAAAAAGAAAAATCGCTGTTTGAAATGAAATGAAAATCACTTATTGTCACGAGTAGGCTTCAATGAAGTTACTGTGAAAAGCCCCTAGTCGCCACATTCCGGCGCCTGTCCGGGGAGGCTGGTACGGGAATCGAACCGTGCTGCTGGCCTGCTTGGTCTGCTTTAAAAGCCAGCAATTTAGCTGAGTGTTGTCAACAAATGTTAGCTGAGCAATGAAACCTCGCCTGGGACCTAGGGTTGCAAGAAAATGTGTTCCTGGAGGTTTCATTGCATGACTATGTTTACATCTGGGAAAGAGAAACTTTCAAAAGGAAATGATTTTTAAAAACAATCTCTTTTCCCGTCTGATGGTTTTTCACCAGGATCGCACATAGCTGTGTCCTGGAGATTGATCGTCCATTCCTGGAGACTCCAGTCCAAACCCTGGAGGGTTGGCAAGCCTACTGGCAGAAGCAGTGATCTTCTGTTTTGGAAGGACTTAAGATTTACATTTCTCGAGTACCTTTCGGGACCTCTGAAAATCTGAGACCATTGACAGCCAATGAAGCACTTTGTCAATATGGTAATTCACAGATTATCACAGAATTTACAGTGCAGAAGGAGGCCATTCGGCCCATCGAGTCTGCACCGGCTCTCGGAAAGAGCACCCTACCCAAGGTCAACACCTCCACCCTATCCCCATAACCCAGTAACCCCACCCAACACTAAGGGCAATTTTGGACACTAAGGGCAATTTATCATGGCCAATCCACCTAACCTGCACATCTTTGGACTGTGGGAGGAAACCGGAGCACCCGGAGGAAACCCACGCACACATGGGGAGGATGTGCAGACTCCGCACAGACAATGACCCAAGCCGGAATAGAACCTGGGATCCTGGAGCTGTGAAGCAATTGTGCTATCCACAATGCTACCGTCCTGCCCGTAGTGACCAGGTAAAGAGTTCTTTGTGGTGCTGATTGAGGGATAAATATTGGGCAGTATGGGAATAACTCCCCCCAAGATAGTGCGATGGGATATTTTACATCCAGCTGAGAGGCTGGCTTTCGTGTCCCCTCCAACAAACTGCCTATCCAACAGTACAGCACTCTCCCCATACGTCACCAGGCTGTCAGCAGGTTGTCAATGAGAGGGGATCTTATAGAAACTTATAAATTCTAACAGGATTAGACAGGGTAGATTCAGAAAGAATGTTCCCAATGGTGGAGTCCAGAACTAGGGGTAAAAGTTTGAGGATGAGGGATAAACCTTTTAGGACTGAGGTGAGGAGAAATGTCTTCACCCAGAGAGTGGTGGAATTCACTACCACAGAACGTAGTTGAGGCCAAAACTCTGTGTGGTTTCAAGAAGGAATTAGATATGGCTCTTGGGGCTAAAGGGATCCCGGGTTATGGGGAGGGAGAGGCGGGATCAATTATTGAGTCTGATGATCAACCAGGATCAGAATGAATGGCAGAGGAGGCCCGAAGGGCCAAATGGCCTCCTCCTACTCCTGTTTTCTGTGTGTGCGCTCTTAAATAGACAACCTTCTAACTCAGAGGCAAGAGTGTAACCCAGAATCACAGCTGATTGTCCTGCCGATGCGGAAACCTTTTTGCTGCCAGTACAGCAGAAGGTGTGGGGTGCGGGGAGTGAGGATGGGGCTGGTGGCCAGTGGTTGCTGGTGAATCCCCTCCTTCTCCAAGATGGGTAAAAATGCCAAACTTGGCAAATTCTTTTTTTTTTTTTTTGCCAAAATATACTTTATTCTTAAAACATCTAAATGAACATTACAAAACATTTCAAAATGACCATCAGAGAAAGTGCAATGATATTCAAGTTTTCTACATAGATCAAGTTGCACTCTGGAGTGCCTCAATATCATTCTGATATGTGTAATATGCATTCATTCAGAGTAAGTCATGCAGCCCAAGGGATTCTATACAATTAATTCCCTGCCCTTCAGAACACCATGGCTGAAAGGTGGCAGACAACAACCTTTCCCCGTGAAATTCTGTCAACACAAACAATCCTAAATGTCTTCTAATAAAGGGAATGCTGCTGCACCGAGAGAGGTGCTAAAAAGTGCACATTACAGTCCAATGGTGATCAGCAGGAAGGTGCATGGGGAGTAAGAAACAATTCCTGAAGTCAATAGTTGGTGCAGTGCATGAATATGAAAGAACATTACAGTCCCCTAAATGCTCTTCCTTTCAACACACCATGGCTAGTACAGCGATTTCCTTGACCACCATAGAAATATATACAAAGAGGTTTGGAGACACTGTCAGTTTGGTGACATCGACAACCCTCGTGGCTGAGATTGCAAAGTTATTTCTTGCATTTCTCATGAACGTATGCTTTACAAACATACCTTGTAATATCACCGAATGAACTGGACAGTTGATTATCTCATCCATATGAAATCATTGCTCAGGTCTTGAATATGTCTCAGTCAGGCCATGCGATATGCTCATCCAGATAGCGGTGAAAAAGATGACATAGAAGCCAGGACCAAGAGCAGGGTAGGCCTCCAATGAATCGTGCTGTGCCTCTCCCACATGCCCCTACATCTGTCAAGCTTTCTTCATGATTTTGGATGTGCCAGTGAGTAGGCAAGATTTGCATGCCCCACACATCTGGGAGGACAGCCAACTAATCACAAAGGCTGCAAGTCACCTCAACCTCCAGACATCTTCCAGTCTCCAGCCATTTTACAGTCTCCAGCCACCTTACAGTCTCCAGTCATCCTACACTCTCGAGCCATCTTGCAAATTTTGGCCCACATTCTCCAACCATCATAGAGTCTGCAGCCATCTTACAGTCTTCAGCCATCTTACTGTCTCCATACAAAGTGCAGTATCCACCAATGTACACTCTCTATCCACCTTACAGCCTCCAGCTATTGTACAGCTTCCAACCATCCTACAGTCTCCAGGAAACTTACGGTCTCCAGCCATCGTACAGTCTCCAGCCATTGTGGAGTTTTCAGCCAGCGTACAGACTCCAACTATCACAGTCTCCAGCCATCTTACAGTCTCCAGCCAATGTACAGTCTCTCACCATCCTACAGTCTCCAGCCATGTTACAGTCTCCAGCCATCGTACAGTCTTCCATCATCCTACAGTCTCCGGCCATCTTACATTTTCCAGCCATTACAGTCTCCAGCAATCTTACAGTCTCCAGCAATCTTACAGTCTCCAGCAATCTTACAGTCTCCAGCAATCTTACAGTCTCCAGCAATCTTACAGTCTCCAGCCATCTTTCCGTTTCCAGCCATTGTACAGTCTCCAGCCTTTGAACATTCTCCACCCATTGGAAAGTCTCCAGCCTACGTACAGATCCAGACATCATGCAGTCTCTAGCCACCGTACTGTCTCCAACCATCTTACACTCTCCAGCCATCTTAGTCTCCAGCCATCTTAGTCTCCAGCACTCGTACAGACTCCACCCATCCTACAGTCTCCAGCCATCTTACAGTCTCCAGCCATTTTACAGTCTCCAGTAATCTTACACTCTCCAGCCATCTTACAGCCTCCAGTCATTATTCAGTCTCCAGCCATCTTACACTCTCCAGCCATCTTACAGCCTCCAGTCATTATTCAGTCTCCAGCCATTGTAGAGTTTTCAGCCAGCGTACAAACTCCAACTATCATAGTCTCCAGCCATCTTACAGTGTCCAAACATTGTACAGTCTCCCACCATCCTACAGTCTCCAGCAATCTTACAGTCTCCAACCATTGTACAGTCTCCCACCATCTTACAGTCTCCAGCAATCTTACAGTCTCCAACCATCTTACAGTCTCCAGCAATCTTACAGTCTCCAACCATTGTACAGTCTCCCACCATCTTACAGTCTCCAACCATCTTACAGTCTCCAGCAATCTTACAGTCTCCAGCCATCTTACAGTCTCCAGCCATTGTACAGTCTCTCACCATCCTACAGTCTCCAACCATCTTACATTTTCCAGCCATCTTACAGTCTCCAGCAATCTTACAGTCTCCAGCCATCTTTCCGTTTCCAGCCATTGTACAGTCTCCAGCCTTTGAACATTCTCCACCCATTGGAAAGTCTCCAGCCTATGTACAGATCCAGACATCATACAGTCTCTAGCCACCGTACTGTCTCCAACCATCTTACACTCTCCAGCCATCTTAGTCTCCAGCACTCGTACAGACTCCACCCATCCTACAGACTCCAGCCATCTTACACTCTCCAGTCATTGTTCAGTCTCCAGCCATCTTTCCGTTTCCAGCCATTGTACACTCATCAGCCATCCTACAGTCTTCATCCATCCTAGTCTCCAGGAATCTTACAGTCTCCAGCCTTTGTTCAGTCTCCACCCATTGGAAAGTCTCCAACCTACATACAGATCCAGACATCATACAGTCTCTAGCCACCGTACTGTCTCCAACCATCTCACAGTCTCCAGCCATCTTAGTCTCCAACACTCGTACAGACTCCACCCATCCTACAGTCTCCAACCACCTTACAGTCTCCAGCCACCTTCCAGTCTCCAGCCATCTTCCAGTCTCCAGCCACCTTACAGTCTCCAGCCACCTTCCAGTCTCCAGCCACCTTACAGTCTCCAGCCACCTTACAGTCTCCAGCCACCTTACAGTCTCCAGCCACCTTACAGTCTCCAGCCACCTTACAGTCTCCAGCCATCTTACAGTCTCCAGCCACCTTACCGTCTCCAGCCATCTTCCAGTCTCCAGCCACCTTACAGTCTCCAGGCATCCTAGTCTCCAGCCATTGTACATAGATATAGAATCTCTACAGTGCAGAAGGAGGCCATTCAGTCCATCAAGTCTGCACCAATCATCTGATGGAGCAGTCTCCCTCGCCTTATCACCTAACCCCACCTAACCTACACAACTTTGAATACTAAGGGACAATTTTGAGCATGGCCAATCTACCTAATCTGCACATCTTTAGGCTGTGGGTGGAAACCGGAGCACTCGAAGGAAATGCACTCGGACACAGTGAGAAAGTGCAAACTCCACACAGACCCATGACCGAAATCAAACCCAGTCCCTGGCACTGTGAGGCAGCAGTGTTAACCACTGTGCCACTGTGATGCCCCTCGATGCCCAGCGAATGTACAGAATCCAGCCATCATAGAGTCTCCACCCATTGTACAGTCTCAAACCATTGTACAGTTTCCAGCCATTGTACAGTCTCCAGCCAATGTACAGTTTCCAGCTATTGTACAGTCTCCAGACAGTGTACAGTTTCTAGCCATTGTTTAGTCTCCAGCCATTGTCCAGTTTCCATCTATTGTACAGTCTCCAGCCATTGTACAGTTTCCAGCCAATGTCCATTCTCCAGCAATCTTACAGTCTCCAGACATCTTACAGTCTCCAGACATCTTACAGTCTCCAGCCATCGTACATTAAGGGGCGGGAGGTTCACGGGAAGGCAGTAGAGGTAGTAGATGTTGTCTCACATCCTTTAAAAAGTACACGGGTGAGCACTTGGCATGTCTTGACATTCGAGGTTATGGGTCAATTATTGGCAAATGAGATTAGGATTGGCAGATCAGTTATCTTTCATGTGGTGGTGTAGACTCGATGGGCTGAAGGGCCTTTTCTACACTGTATTTTTCTGTGATTCTGATTCTGTGATTCATTGTACAGTCTCCAGCCACCTTATAGTCTGCAACCATCCTACAATCACAAGCCATCTTACATTCTCCAGCCGTCTTACAGTCTCCAGCCATCCTGCAGTCCACCACCATCAAGCAGTCTCCACTCTATGTACAGATCCAGATATTGCACAGTCTTTTGCCAAGCTACAGTCTCCAAGCATCTTACTGTCTCCAGCTACCTTACAGCCTCCAGCCATTGTATAATCTCCAGAACTCGTACAGACTCCAGCCATCATACAGACTTCAGCCATCATACAGTCTCAAATCATCTTACTGTCTTCAGCAATCTTGCAGCCTCCAGCCATTTTACAACCTCCTATCCCTCAGTACCCTTTCAATTAGTTTGCCTACCACCGAAGTAAGGCTAACTGGCCTGTAATTCCCAGGATTATCCCTATTCCCTTTTTTGAACAGGGGGACAACATTCGCCACTCTCCAATCCCCTGGTACCACCCCTGTTGACAGTGAGGACGAAAAGATCATTGCCAACGGCTCTGCAATTTCATTTCTTGCTTCCCACAGAATCCTTGGATATATCCCGTCAGGCCCAGGAGACTTGTCTATCCTCAAGTTTTTCAAAACGCCCAACACATCTTCCTTCCTAACAAGTATCTCCTCGAGCTTAGCAGTCTGTTTCACACTGTCCTCTCCAACAATATGGCCCCTCTCATGTGTAAATACTGAAGAAAAGTACTCGTTCAAGAAAAGGGTTGTCACGAAAATATTGGGGTTGAGCCTCCGGGTTCACCTGGATCTTGGTCACGGCCCCTTTAATGCTACCCAAGCCAGGCTGGAAAACCTCGGAGAACTTGCTCAGTACCGCACATCGACCAGACCATCAAGTCCCACTTGAAGGATATGTTGCCAATCCAACTTCAGCTGATGTAGCCAATCACAGCCCAACAGGCTCGACCCGCTTCCTTGCATAACAATGAGAGGAAAGCAAACTGATTGGTGCCCATGAACTACCGGAGCAAGGGTGTACTCCACAATATTCAGTCGTTCCCCCATATAAGTAACCAAACGAGCCAGCGTGTCAGCTAAAGTCAAAGCATGCACACTCAGTTTAATAAGATTGAACTTGCTCTATAGAAACGGCAGTTCCCGGATCCAAGTCCAATTTGAACATATGGCCAGTCACCTGTATTGGAACACGAATAGGGGCCTCATGGGGCGATGCCATACAGTTCAGTTGCATCTCAGCCTCAGCCTTTTCTGGGTCATCCAGGTGCAACACCCAGCCCTGGGGTTGATGGGTACCTCGAGCGAGGTGCATTGAGGGCTGACCTAGGCCAGTGCCCACACGTTGCACACCAACCGGAATCGCCTTCAGCTGAGTCCAGTGACATCACACACCTCGTTAGCCAACACTCCGTCCAGAGGTCGGAGTCGCTGGGGGCGTTTGGTCCAGGCCCCCACGGATACCACGTGAGAGGCGATGCCCCAAAACGTTTACCTCCATTCCTTGTATCACTTGGATGATGCGTTCCATGCTTTTCCATGACAAGGAGATCTGTTGTGACTGCTGAAAAGTCAGGGGCATTTCACCCAAAAGATTTTTTTGTGTTTTGTTAGGATACTGTTGTAAAATCTTTGTCTATTCTGTGTTTCATTTTCAACTCCTGTCCTGGCTGCCTTTAATCTACAATCCCCAGTTTAATTGACTTGCCCAGGACTTCCCATTTAGGTTCTGTGGCAGAACCTGTGATGTCAGTTTGATGGACTTGGCAAGCAGCCAATCAATGTGCCTGGAATTCTGAACTATCTCCTGTTGTAGCTTGCGACTGATGGAGCCATTCAGAATCTTCCAGAAGAAAGGCGGGTCACGTGAAGAGCTCCACGTTGTCCTCAGTTCTGAAAAGAGTTCAGCCAGGAGGCACTCTCTTTCTGCTTTCTCTCTCTCTGCCAGGCGATTTTCAAACCTCCTAGTCAGATCTGTAAAGGCACTCTTGTTTAGAAGATAGAGATAGCAATCAGATCTGTGAAAGGGCCTTGTGAAATGCCAGAGTGCAAGCAGTTTTCCTCAGGTTTGTAACACGGTTATCCTCTGTCTAAAGGGCTGGGGACGGTTCAAACTGGGAGTTTTCTTTATAATACGGCCAAAGTTTATGTACAGAGATCAGGCACTGTGGCACAGTGGTTAGCACTGCTGCCTCACAGCTCCAGGGACACAGGTTCAATTCCAACTTTGGGTGACTGTCTGTGTGGATTTTGCTCTTCCTCCCCATGTCTGCGTGGGTTAGATCATCAAGCTTGAACACATTCATTGCTTTCATTTCTGAAATAATGCACATTTTGTTATTTAAAGCAGATTGCCAAAGGAGTTACATGCTGTGTCCAAGGGCTGGTTTAGCTCAGTGGGCTAGACAGCTGGTTTGTGAGGCAGAACAAGGCCAGCAGCGAAGGTTCAATTCCCATACCAGTATACCCGAACAGGTGCCGGAATGTGGCAACTAGGGGCTTTTCACAGTAACTTCATACTTGTGACAATAAAAGATTATCATTATTATTATTTTCAAGAGGGGAAGTCATACAATGTAAGGGTCCTTGCACAGTAGTAGGTTTGGTCACAGTACCCTGTGATTTATTGCAGTGGATGAAAAGATACAGCGAGGTCTGGAAATTGCATGATTGCCCATTGGACAATTGGAAAATACAGTCTGGTAAAGTGGTCTGTGGATTGGATCTTGTTAAAAGTGTTTATCTTTATGTTGGTACCTCAGTGACAGGCCCGAGCCAATCATTGCAACACTGTTAGCTGTCACTCTGTAAATGACCAATTTCTCTTATCTGTTTCGACACTTTCCTCATCATTTGAGCCATATTTACGAATCTGCCCTGGTGGTTTCTGGTCTGGATTTTATTGTAAAGTCTCACCACATGTGAGACTGTTAAAGGTTAAGGAAAATGTTTGATCATCAATTTTGTGAGATAGTCATTGCCATCATTTGTGTGACATAAATATTATCTGCCATTTTTCAGCCTACGTTTGACTGTTATCCCAGTCCTGATGCAATCTGGCAAATGCTCTATTATTAGACAAATTGGGAATAGAGCCTAGATCACTGACATAGAACATAGAACAGGTCTGCACCAAGCCATTTAAGTCCACACTTTCATCCAATCCCCATAACCCAATACCCCCTCCTAGCCTTTTTGGACACTAAGGGCAATTTACCATGGCCAATCCATCTAACCTCCACATCTTTGGACTGTGGGAGGAAACTGGAGAACCCAGAGGAATCCCACGCAGACACGGGGAGAACGTGCAGACTCCGCACAGACAGTGACCCTGCGGGGAATTGAACCTGGGACCCTGGCACTGTGAAGCCAAGCGTGAAATAGAAGGCAATGAAGGTGAACATGTTGAAAGAGACAAACAGAAATTCTGTCGGAGAGAAGAGAAGGATTCCTGGGCATTCTCTCTCTCCACTTGTGCTGCCGTGCTGCCCTAATCTTCCCTGACAGAAAGTCCCATTCACAGCAGGTAAATGTTTGAGAAGCAACTGAGTATATATATATAGGAAAAAATTAAAATGCTGGAAAAAAATCAACAGGTCTGGCAGCATCTGTGGAGAGAGAAACAGAGTTAATGGCTGGGATTCTCCAACCAATCCCCAGGGGGAGGCGCGAATCCCGCCCCGCCACCCCGACACCAGCTGCCCTATTCTTCGGCGCCGTTTTTCAGGCGGGGGCAGAATTCCTGCCATGCCGGCCCCCCGGCAATTCTCCGGGCCCCGATGGGCTGAGTGGCCGTCCAGTTTTGGCCAGTCCCGCCGGCGTGAATTACTCACCTCATGCACCGGCGGGACCTGGCAGGTGAGTATGCGGGGGGGAGATGTGACCCGGGGGGGGGGGGGGGGGGGCCACAGTGGCCTGGCCTGCGATTGGGGCCTACCGATCTTGCGGGCATGCTGTTTCCGTTGGGGCCTTCTTCCCTCCATGCCGGGCCCCTGTAGGGCTCCGCCATATTGCCCGGAGGCTGGTGCAGAGAAGAGAACCCCCGCGCATATGCAGAAATATACCTGCCGGTCTGCGCATGCGTGGAAATACGCCGGCCGTTCCGCGCATGCGTGAGATCATGCCGGCTGTCCGCGCCAGCTTGAGCAGCGGGGCCGACTCCGGTGGCAATCTAGCCCTCTAGAAGGGTCAGATTTCCTCACCTTGGGGGGGGGGGGGGGGGGGCGTTGACGCCGGAGTTGTTGGCACCAGTTTTCCCGCTGGCGTGGGGGCATAGCCCCATTTTCAGAGAATCCCGCCCAATGGTTCAGGCCTGTATGACTCTTCTTCAATGTTAAAGAAAGGGAGAAATTTGATGGATTTTGTATATTGAGAGGGGGTGGAGCAGGTGGAGCAAATTATAAGAGGCAGGAATAGGAGAGATTTGACAAAAATGTCATGGGCACAAGACAAAGGGAATATTACAGACTAAAGGAGATGGTGATAGTAACACAAAAGGTAAGGACGCAGAATGTGTTATTAGCAGAGAAAAGGTGAGTTGGTGCTGCTGCAGAGAGAGGTTGAACGTGTACATGTGGCGGCACTGAGAGTGGATCTCTGGATGCGGCACGGTGGCACAGTGGTTAGCACTGCTGCATCATGGCACCAAGGGACTCGAGTTCGATTCTGACCCGGGTGACTGTGTGGAGTTTGCATGTTCTCCCCATGTCTGCGTGGGTTTCCTCTGGGTGCTCTGTCCAAAGATGTGCAGGTTGGATGGTTTGGTCACACAAAATTGCTTCTTAGGGTGAGGTTTCAGGAATAGGGTGGAGGATTGGGCTTAGGTAGGGTGGTGTTTCAAAGGGTCGGTGCAGACTCGGTGGGCCGAATGGCCTCCTTTGCACTGTGGGGATTCTATAATTCTATTCTGTGATGCAGCCAACACAACAGGCTGAGGAGCATTGAATATCCCTGAAATATCTGAAATCCCGGGCGGATTCAAACCATGAGGGATGGAACTTCAGTTGGAATCCACATGGGGTAAGTCAGAGATGGAGACAGTTACTGAGGAAGGGACTGTGGCTATGAAAGCGAGTTTTGCTGATCATTTTATCAAATGCCAAGCGGGAAATAGAAGGCAATGAAGGTGAACATGTTGAAAGAGACAAACAGAAATTCTGTCGGAGAGAAGAGAAGGATTCCTGGGCATTCTCTCTCTCCAGATGTTATCAGAATTGTTGTGATTTTCTAGCATTATCTCTACTGATTATAGATTTCCAGCATCCACAGTATTTTGCTTTTATTTTTGTGTTTAATTCCCTGCCACTTCTCTTCCAGGACCAGGCAACATTAACAAGCACCAAGTTAAATTCACCATCACACACATGGTTATAAAGGCAACTTGCAAAACAACAAATACATATTGAAACCACAACATGGAAAATGAAGTGTGTGACATTTAATGATAACAGATTCATAAAGAGGGAAAAATGAGACAGCAACAAAGAAAAGAGTCAGGACTAAAGAGTCAGGACATAAAAGCTGAGGAATCTGCAATGTGGAAATGGAGGAAAAATCTAAGTGGTGAAAAATATTTTAACAAGTGAGATAAAAATATCAAAGAAGTTGGAATAAAACTATGAACAAAAATACCAAATGAAAACCAGAAATTTGACAAAGTGTATGGAAGATGAGAGGAGATAAATGTATTACTGATTAATACACTTATACATTCCACAAATTGTAAATCGGATAGTGGTCCGGAGGGTGGGTGGGGGTTTAATCTGAAACGGTGCAAGAATCTCGAGGTCACCGGAGAGGGGAGGGACAAGTGTTTTTTTTAAACAAAATCAGCGGTGAGTCAGAGAAAAGGAGCAAAAACAGCTATAAAAGGGACAGGGATTGAACAGGCAGAAGACAGGGACAGGAGGGAGAGTGTCAGAACAATATAGACATCACACTAACCAGGGAGTAAACACCTATTGCGAGGTTTACTGAGAAGCCCAGGCTGAACACCCGTCAGCTGAAATGAAGTGCCTGGTGTGTGTTCTGGTGATCAACCTGTTCCTCGTCTCCTTCCCCAGTTCTGTCTTGTCCCAGTCTTTAAGGGGTGGGGAGACGGGGATCAAGCTGTGCGGCCGGGAGTTCATCCGAGCCGTCATCTATACCTGTGGGGGCTCACGCTGGAAGAGGCTTCTGGACAACCAGAACGGTGAGTATCTCCCTCCTGTTGCTGTGACCCAAAATGTCTCAACGCTATTCATAGAGATTCCCATTGAGTTAAGAACTGTGATACTAATTAGGCTATTGTAACTGGAATAATCATCTTATTCCTCTGACAGCTCCAATCTTGAAAATGACCGTGAGTATGAAAATTGTAAATGAGAAAATGTTTTAGCCAACTTTCCTTGCCCCTCGATCAGACCTTGTGGGTGAAATGTATTTATTAGAATCATATTATTGACAGATAACACGAGTGCTTGAGTGCCGACAAAGGTGAGTAGAAATATTGGAAGCACAGAGGGGCTCAGGTAACTTCTGAGAGTCAAGTTAACGTGAGACTAGTTCTCAACACAATCATTGTCAAGAGGGGACAGCTGCCTTTCCAAAAACGGTTCATTTCCCGGACAGTTATTTCAGATTATCTAACATTGGTTCTGGTGTTCTGTGTGTGGAGAGTTGGTCCAGTCCTGTTAATTAGCAGTTACTATTCATTTGGAGATACAGCATCTGCCTTAGTGAAAGGTTTCCTTGTTCATCATGTCGGACCGTTTCTGGTGAAATCATTCACCATGGTGGCACAGTGGTTAGCACTGCTGCCTGGCAGCACCAGGGACCTGGGTTCAGTTTTAGCCGTGGGTGACTGTATGGAGTGAGCATGTTCTCCCAGTATCTGCGTGGGTGTCCTCTGGGTGTTCCGGTTTGCTCCCACAGTCCAAAGATGTGCAGGTTAGGTGGACTGACTATGCTAACAGTGCTCAAAAGGTTAGGTGGTGTTACTGGGTTACGGGTATAAGGTGGGGGTGTGGATCTAGGTAGGGTGCCCTTTTAGGGAGCGGCGCAGACTCAATGGGCCGAATGACCTCCTTTTGCACTATAGGGATTTTACAAGTTCCAACCTGTGAGCAGTGCTGGCTTTGAGATATTAATGCCAGCAGATACAATTCTGACAATGGTGTTGACTCGTTCCCAATACAGCAAAGACCCAAATCTCAGTTTGAGATGGCACAGAATACACTGTTGGGGCCTGGTCAAACTCTGCCTGACAGAGTTACACCACATCTGGTGTGCAACTCAAACCTTCCTGGGATGGTCTCATAGCGCAAAGGGAGATCCTTTGATCCTCCGGACCATTATCCGATTTACAATTTGTGGAATGTATAAGTGTATTAATCAGTAATACATTTATCTCCTCTCATCTTCCATACACTTTGTCAAATTTCTGGTTTTCATTTGGTATTTTTGTTCATAGTTTTATTCCAACTTCTTTGATATTTTTATCTCACTTGTTAAAATATTTTTCACCACTTAGATTTTTCCTCCATTTCCACATTGCAGATTCCTCAGCTTTTATGTCCTGACTCTTTAGTCCTGACTCTTTTCTTTGTTGCTGTCTCATTTTTCCCTCTTTATGAATCTGCCCATCGTGTTTGTGTTGGCTCTCTGAAAGTGTCCACCCCCACTCATTTATAAATCTCCATAATACATCAATCGTCTCATCCCTGTTTCTTTTGATATACCGGAGAGTTGGATTGGTCACCCATCTCCTAAGTTATGTTTCCAGATTCAAGACACTGTGTATCTGTGTGTCATTGTAGATTTGCAGAATGATTACAGCACAGGTGAAAGCCACTACACAATGTTACAATGCCACAGTTTAAGACAGACCTGTAATTCGAAATATGAATCAGGAAGGAAGGCCAACAACATAAAAACATTTAATTTAAAATGGTTTAATTGTGCCAACAATTCCCTTTTGAGGCAGTGGGAAAGACCAGGAGAACAGCTCAAAGATTAGGTTACTGGGCCAACATAGATTGTACACATGCAGAAGGAGGGAAAGAGAATATCATCCGACTGATTGCAATCCAGCCCTTCAGCTCTGATAGCTGAATAGTGAGTAGAAAGTAGGAAATTTAATATTGATGATTATCGATATTCTGCTTCCATCAAGCAGCATCGGGATGATGTCAGTTTATCTGTTTTTGTTTTCTTTCTCGTTTTTCTCAGTCGAGACCTAAAAATAATAGAAATGAATGGTTTGAAATATTTGAAGGACTTGGCTGAGAAAAGAGAAAACAACTGGATTGGAGAAAGCGATGAAGCAAAGTTCTGGTCTAGATTCCAACACTGAAGTGAACAAGTTGAATGTCAGGAGTAGTGCTTGACTCTCTGTCACCAGATAGCGATTAGAAATAGTTTGAATGTTCCTAATGCACTCAGAAAAGAGCAGAATTTTCATCTGTCCAGCAGGGGTTAGAAACTTTCAAATCCATGCTACAAACATGAAATTCCCATTGGCAGAGGTGGGGATAGCCAGGGAATGAGGGGGAGCAAAAAGAGAGCTCCCTTGTAAGATTTAGAAAATATTTATCTGCCAACAGACTGCAATGTTTACCTAAGCACATTAGAATAGATAGCCTCTCTCATGAAGTCACTCCTCTTAAGAATTATTGATCCACTGACTGGGTTTTAGTCAATTTTCTGTCACAACAAGCAGTTTAACTGCTGGACCAAACATTGATTATCCACTTGGGGATGGTTGTCAATTATTTCTCTGACTATATAGCAATGTATATTTAACCAACTATGTTCAAACACTCAAAATATAATGGACCCCAATTTAAGCAGGAATCTTTTGAGAGTCAAAGGGCTAGACCAGTTTTTTAATATTATTCATTTTTTACAGGATGTGAGCTTCGCTGGCTTGGCCAGCATTTGTTGCCCATCTCTAACTGCCCTTGAGAAGGTGGTGAGCTGTCATCTTGAACCGCTGCAGTCCATGTGGTGTAGGTACACCCACTGTGCTGTTAGGGAGGGAGTTCCAGGATTTGACCCAGCAACAGTGAAGGAACGGCGATATATTTCCAAGTCAGTGTGGTGAGCGACTTGGAGGCGAACTTCCATGTGGTGGTGTTCCCATGTATCTGCTGCCCTTGTCCTTCTAGATGGCAGTGGTCGCGGGTTTGGAAGATGCTGCTTAAGGATCCTTGATGAGTTCCTGCAGTGCATCTTGTAGCTGGTACACACTGTTGCTGCTGTGCATCAGTAGTGGAGGGAGTGCAGCCCCAGAGACAGAGGAGGAGATGGCCACCCATAATCGGGACAGAATTAACTATATAACATCAATTTCATTAATCTAGTACATTGTCACAATTGGAGTTTTATTTCTGTTTCAGATCCTTTCCAGACCTCAGCTGATAAAGACTACGCCAAGGAGATGGACAGTATGAGGAATTTTCAGAGGATGTTTGGCAATGACAGGAACCAGGAAGTGGAGCCATCTTTTGCAGGGCAAGTGGTCGATGAGTACAACAACCAGTATGATCAGATCCCGGAGGATTTCAGTGAGTACCTCCGCCAGATTGATGGAGGCAGCAATAAGGACCGTGCATTTGAATCGTCACAGATGCTGCATCTACCCTGGGCCAGGAGCATCAGGAAGAAAAGGGAAGCGTCACCAGGAATGTCAAGCAAATGCTGCACTTACGGCTGCACCAAAAAAGATATCAGCATTCTGTGCTGAAAACCGTACACCTCTATTTATAGATTATTCTATACACTTGGACTCTGTTTCAGTGAGATTTTAAACCATATAATCTATTAAAAATCTCATAAATGTGGAATAAGGCAATTGTAACTTACATGTAATTTCTAGTATAGTCTATGTGATAGGCTTGTGTTAGTCATTCTGAACCTCTTAAAAACAAATTAAAAAGATGCAGCTGTAAAGGTTTTGACTCTGAATTTCTTAATTAAGGCTACTTCTTTAAATGGTTTATTTAATTGATTCAAAATATTGCAACATATTTCCCAATGAATGTTGCAACATCAATACTAACACACATGCACAAACTCTTGATGAAATTCAAAAACTATTCAATCTAGATAAAGTTACGGTGTATTTATGAAGGAAGATTTAATACTTGACACATGTGAAACCATATTAACCTGAATAGTAAAATATAATTTTGTAATGTCTTTCTCCTGATTGGCAAGGTCACATACCATCAAATTTAACATTGCAGTTTTCCATCTCTGATTCAGGTGTTCCTTTCACAATAACATCTTGGATTTATATAGCACCTTTAATACATTTAAAGGCATCATTGACAACATGTTAAATGGGTTTGACTTTTATTTAGCCAGAGAGGTGCTCCAGTGGGAGAGGAACTATTCAAAACATAAACTAAAAATAGATGGTGTTAGTAATTTCTAACACATCCAATAATCCTGAACCCAGTAAAGGCACTGCAATTATCAGATACGCTTTTTCCAAAGCAAGATAAAATGATATAGGCTGGAAACTCGTCTGATCACAAAAATCCAGGTAAAAATCAAAGTTTACTTGTATCATGGTTGATACAAAGCAACCTTGGGATTGGTTAATTAAACGTATCATTCATATGGGCGGCATGATAGCACAGCGGTAGCACTGTTGCTTCTCAGCAGCAGGGACCCTGGTTCGATTCCCGGCTTGGGTCACTGTCTGTGCGGAGTCTGCATGTTCTCCTTATGACTGCGTGGGTTTCCTCCGTGTGCTCTGGTTTCCTCCCATGAGTCTTGAAGGAAGTGCTTGTTAGGTGAATTGAACATTCTGAATTCTCCCTCAGTGTATCCAAATAGGCGCCGGAGTATGGTGGCTAGGGGATTTTCACAGTAACTTCAATGCAATGTTAATGTAAGCCGACTTGTGACTCGAATAAAGATCATCATTATTCAGCAAGTACACAAGTAAATACAAAGAAAGACCTGAAGAATTGGAGCTTTGTTCAAACCAACTGAGTAAGTGGCTTGATATGTGTTTAAAATTCAAAAGAAATGTACCACAATAGATAAAACAACTGCCGCTCTGTTTTGATTGAGAGATCTGGAACATTAAAGCCCAGAAACAGGAGTAAAATAGAGCTTTAGCACAGGGTATGGGAGAATATTTGTTTTGTACAGAGGGCCAAAGGCTGAGAATGAACAATCCCCAGCTTGACCTCACCTCCATCTTTCCCACCCCCTGCAGTGTCTCTAATTTGTCACATTGTAAATTTCCTCCAACAAAGTATTGGGAAGATAAAAGCCATTTTTTCTTTGGTCGCTGCCACCAACTCTGAGCTAAAGACAGCACATTTTCAGGCTGAACAACGCCATTCGAGACCCGAAATGAGCTTCCGAACACATATGATATCCATCACCAAAGCTGTCCGGTTCCAGTCTCATAACACCCCCCCTCCACCCCGGTCTCAGCTATTTGCTGCTGAAACCTTCATCCATGTCATTGTTGGGCAGCAGGGTAGCATGGTGGTTAGCATAAATGCTTCACAGCTCCAGGGTCCCAGGTTCGATTCCCGGCTGGGTCACTGTCTGTGTGGAGTCTGCACGTCCTCCCCCTGTGTGCGTGGGTTTCCTCCGGGTGCTCCGGTTTCCTCCCACAGTCCAAAGATGTGCGGGTTAGGTGGATTGGCCGTGATAAATTGCCCGTAGTGTCCTAATAAAAGTAAGGTTAAGGGGGGGGTTGTTGGGTTACGGGTATAGGGTGGATACGTGGGTTTGAGTAGGGTGATCATGGCTCGGCACAACATTGAGGGCCGAAGGGCCTGTTCTGTGCTGTACTGTTCTATGACTTCTATTCTATGTTACCGTCGGCCTGACGACCCCCATGTTCTCCTGCCTGGTCCCTTCTCACATCCTCCATAAACATCAGCTCATCAATGTTCCCCGACCTGCATCCTAATTTGAAGTCATTTCCGTCAACCCAATACCCCTGTCCTTGCTACCCTACATTGACTTAAGGTGGATCAAGACCTCCATTTTAAAATCCACGTCACAGTTTTCTAATCCCTTCATGTGCTCATTGATCCCTATCTCTGTAACCTCCTCCAGCCTAACAATCCTATGAGAGTAAGCTGAAATTTCCACTAAGTTAGACAAGACTTTACTTTGGTATTCTCACTGTACCATACCAATAGCACAAATATTTCTGTTAGCAGAATCATTATTTTCCATTAACAATGGAACAAATTTTTATACATTCCCCAAAGGTGCCACAATGTTGCAAGTGCTTCACTGTAAACAGTCAGTCCTCAGTAGAATTAGGAGGGAAAATGGTGTAAATAACTGAAGGCATGTTTGCTGAAGCAGAATTAAGGGATGTTCTGAAGCTGGGGGGGGGGGGGGGGGGGGGGGGGAGAATTTCAGACTCTGGACTCAGAATAGAGAGTCTGAATATGATAGAATTAAGAGCATAGGTAGGTCTTCATTTTGATGGCAACATGAAGACTTAAACATGGGTTTCACAGTATCATTTAGGGGTGAGAGTAATGATCTGACTCCAGAATTCATTAAAGCAAGCAACATGAGAGCACAGCCAACTTGCACTTCAGTCCAAAGAGACAGCCATATTCTAGAAGTGTCTACTTGAAACTTAAATATGATAACCCAAAAATTGTCTGTGATTGATAATGAAGAAGAAAGCTGTAAATTGCACAAAGATATCAATGAACAAGTTCAGTTGAGCAGGAAAGTGACAAATGGAATTCAATCCAGACTAATATGAAGTGTAGCTCCTCCTTGGGGGTAAAGATGTCCATGTCGATCACCCGGAGTGTTTAGTAAGATTCCGATTGATGGGTTTGTAGATGATAGCAAAGGCTGATCTGCACCTGGAAGGTTCTGCTGCAAGCGAAATCTGGAAGGCAGTGGTTAAACTATTAGGAGAGATTAAATAAACAAGGGAGATTGTATTCCACAGAATTTGTAACATTAAACTGCAATTTCATTCAAGTTTTCAAGACAGTGAGGGGAAAAGATAGTGTCAGTCTGGGAGAAACTATCCCCACTAGTTGGGAGGTCTAAGATTAGGGAGCATAATTTTAAAAATGAAGTCAGATCTCCGAGGAGGGAAATTAAAAGCATTTTTTCACGAGAAGGATAGTAGAATTTTGGACCTCTATTCTGCAAATGGCAATTGTTGCTATTTCAATTACCAATTTAAACAACTAGGATTGATAAATTTTTAGCAGCCCTAGGTGTTAAGGGATATAGGACAAAGACAAGTGTATGGAGTTAGGTCACAGATCAGTCTTAGCATTATATAGCAGAACTGGCTAAAGGGATAAAAATCCCACTATTATTTATAGTTTCTATTTTCCTAAGAAATCTCTGACTTTAACCAATCACAGTGGCCCTTGAACTTCTCAGCGCTCACCTCCCAACTCCCCAGCTAATGGATCTGTGAGAACCAGACGCAGACACAGCTGCTCTCCTTCCAGAGATGGGCACCTAGAAATGTATCACAGCTATAATGGTTCCCATTGCCCCTGTCTTGATTGCTCTCTAGCTTCAAGACAGGGGTCCCTTTTCTGGGGGGGGGGGGGGGGGGGGGGGGGCTGTGTGAGGGGAGGGTCTGTGAGTGGGGGGGGAGGGCCTGTGGAGGGGGTTCCTTTAGGCAAGGGCTCCCTGTGGGGGGTTCACTCTATTACAGGAGTTCCTGTGGGATGTCCCACTATTACAGGGGTCCCTGGGGGGAATGTGATGGGGTCTGGTAGAGGAGGTGTGGGTAGGCAGTGCATTGTTGGAGGAGGGGGGCTTTGAATGGGCTTGGATGGTCTCTACCAGCATGGCCCTAGCGCAGTGAATCTCCCGGTAGGCCAATGGGGCAAAGGTTGTCTCCTCGGGCCATTGTGAGGACCACCACAACACAGGCACACTGACAGAAACCAACAAGTAATCCGCACCCTTGGCATTGCTAAGTTGGCAATCCAACTTGGCAGTGCCAACCTCTGCCAGGGAGCAGTGCCAGAGCACTTCCGGGGCATGTCCTTCTCCTATCCCAGGGGCTATACTTAACTCTACATTCAAGGAGGGATCTCCTCGACTGCTTCACGCCTGGCCAAACCTATTCCAAACTTCACCAATGTGACATCACGTCGGTGAGGTATTAATATTTAGTGAGGCGGGGCAGCACAGTGGCACAGTGGTTAGCACTGCTGCCTACTGGCACTGAGGGCCCGGGTTCAATCCCGGCCCTGAGTAACTGTCCGTGTGGGGTTTGCACATTCTCTCCCTGTCTGCGTGGGTCTCACCCCCACAACCCAAAGATGTGCAGGGCAGATGGATTGGCCGCGCTAAATTGCTCCTTAATTGGAAAAAATAATTGGGTACTCTCAATTTATATTTTAAAAATTTAGTGAGGATCATTTGGCGGGGGTGGGGGGCAGAGGCTCTAATATCATGGAGATGTATTAAAATTTAAAATACCCACCCTTTGTAGGTGTGAATCTCGTGACTTCGCTGTTGGGAGATGGGGGAAAATGTTTCTTGCGAGATTTGTCCTTCGCTGTCTATCCCGGGGGCGGCGAGGGTAGTCTGGAGTTTGCTACTATAGTGTTGAATTTCAAAATGGCATTGGCAAGTTGGTGGAATGGGCGGGAATGTGGCAGATGAAGTTCAATGTAGGCAAATGCAAGGGGCGTGATTCTCCGCCCCCCACGACAGGTCGGAGAATAGCGGGAGGGCCTTCCCGACATTTTTCCCGCCCTCCCGCTATTCTCCCCCCCCCCCCCCCCCCCCCCCGCCCAACTCCCGACACGAATTGCTGCCGCTGTTTTTTTACGGCCGGCAGCGATTCACAGCTGATAGATGGGCCGAAGTCCCAGCCCTTTACGCTGTTTTTACGAACTGCAAACACACCTGGTCTGGCCGTTCGTAAAAACGGCAGGAACAACTCGCTTTTTATAACCATGGCACCGATTGGCACGGCAGTACCACGGCCGTGCCAAGGGTGCCATGGGCCCGCGATCGGTGCCCACCGATCGCGGGCAGTGGGCCCGATGCCCGCGCACTATTTCTCCTTCCGCCGCCCCGCAGTATCCATTCGCGGGGCGGCTGAGGGGCATCCCGGCCTGCGCATGTGCGGGTTTCGCGCAAATATGTTGGCCGCCCAATAATAGAACATAGAACATAGAACATTGAACATAGAACAGTACAGCACAGAACAGGCCCTTCGGCCCTCGATGTTGTGCCGAGCAATGATCACCCTACTCAAACCCACGTATCCACCCTATACCTGTAACCCAACAACCCCCCCCCTTAACCTTACTTTTTAGGGCACTACGGGCAATTTAGCATGGCCAATCCACCTAACCCGCACATCTTTGGACTGGTTAATGGTTAATAAAACTTTGGAGGCCAAGGCCCCCTCCCTGCGACCCCGTTCCAGGAGTGCCTGCTTCACCCTTGGGGTTTTACCAGCCCACACAAAAATCAGGAGACATTGAAAAAAGTGCAGCAGCCTCGGGAGGATCGTCATCTTCACCGTCTGCACCCTCCCCGCCAATGTCTGTGGGAGCATGTCCCACCTGAGGAAGTCCCTTTTCATCCGATCAACCGCTCTACCCAAATTTAACTTGTGAAGAGGCCCCAATCCTTAGGCATCTGAATCCCCAGATACCTGAAACTCCTCCCCACCAACTCCCTCAATCTCCATGACTGCCCCTGTCCCTGAATCGCAAACACCTCGCTCTTTCCCATATTTAGCTACTTCAATGACCTAAGGGCCATTGCCAAGGGCTCTATGGCCAGGGCAAACTGCAGTCGGGAGAGCGGATATCCTTGTCTTGACCCCCTACAAAGATTAAAATATTCTGACCAGACCCAGTTGGTTCTTACATTCTCCACAGGAACCTGGTATAACAGCCGGACCCAATCCACAAATCATTGCCTGAACACAAACCTGCCTAGAATATCCCATAGGTACTTCCACTCCACCCAGTCAAAGGCCTTTTCTGCATCCATGGCTACTACCACCTCAACCTCACGCCCCTCCGTTGGCATCATTATGACATTTAAGAGCCGTCTAATGTTGGATGTCAGGTGTCTCCCCTTCACAAATCCTCCCCAATTACCTCCGGGACACAGTCCTCTATACGCATGGCCAAGATCTTCGCCACTACTTTAGCATCTACTTTCAAAAGGGAGACCGGCCTGTATGATCCACAGCTCTCTGGGTCCTTATCCCTATTCAAAATGAGAGCGATCGATGCTTGTGATAACGTTGGGGGGAGCATTCCCAACTCTGAGACTCATTAAAAGCCTTAACCAGAAGTGGTCCCAGTAACTCAGAAAATCTGTTGTCAGAACTCCACCGGGTATCCATCAGCTCCCGAGGCATTACCGATTGCATCGCTCCCAATCCGTCTATCACCTCCCCGAGCCCAATCGGGCCCCCAGGCCTTCCACCAGCTCCTCAACTTCCTTCGGGAACTTTAGCCCCCACAGAAGTCGCTTCATACCCTCCTCCCCGGCTGGAGGTTCCGGTTTATAAAGTCGACTGTAAAATTCACGAAACACAGCATTTATCGCCCCCGGGACCACCACCACTTTCCCCCCATATCCTTTACCATCCCAATTTCTCTCGCTGCTCCTGTTTCCTCAGCAGATGTGCTAATATCCTATTAGCTTTCTCCCCATATTTGTACACCGCCCCTTTTATCCTCCTCAGCTGCCCCACTGCCTTCCCTGTGAACAAGAGCTCAAATTCCATTTGAAGTCTCTGACGCTCCTTTGCGCTCTACCCCCTCCCCTGTCGATCAGCCATGACCTTTCCTAGGCCCGGCCTTGGCCCATGCCCCACACCTCACCTGGCCCGCCCTCCGGCAGCTACCGAAGTCCACACTCCTCCTCCAAAACTTTGAAAGTCCCCTGCTCGTCAGCAGTTTACCCCCCCCCCATCCTCCCCCGCTACATTAATCTTCAGCTCACCCCCCACTTTGCTTCCGTGAACCAGCCCTCCCAGCTAGCCTGGCAGCCTCCGCTCCTGGCGCCTGGCATCCCACTATCTGCTGGTTCCTCTCACCCCCACTCCCAGTTTCAGTTTCCAGAACAATGGCAAAAAGCAAAAAAAAAAACCCCAAATCTTATTGAGTCAAACACCTTCAAACAGAACCAAATGAAAAAAACAGGAAAAAAGAAAAAGAATTATACATGAAGAAACTCAAACATCTTTTCGAACATCGCAAATTAAAAGTTAAAAGTCTGCGGTTTTTACAAAGAAAAACATCACTCCCAGCTCAGTCCTCCACAGTAAAGGTTCAAGGTCCTTATTTTCCCATCAAATTATTGTCCTTCATAAAGTCCGCCACGTCCACCGGCGAGCCAAAGTACAGCTCCTGACCCTCATAGGTTATCCATAGACGTGCTGGTAAAGCAGTCCAAACTTTATTTTCTTCTCATACAGGTCCACCTAGACTTTATTAAAACTCGCCCTCCCCTTTGTGAGTTCTGCTCCCAAGTCCTGGTGCACCCAGATCTCAGCATCTTCCCACATGCACCGTTTTGTCTGCCTGGCCCATCACATAATGCGTTCCTTGACCAGGCACCGATGCAGTCGTACCACTATCACCCTCGGGGGTTTACGACCTTGGGGCTTACGCATAAGCGCCCTGTGGGCCCGGTCCAGCTTCCGTCGCCAGCTCCTCCAGCTTCTGGATCGCCTGTCCCTGGGTCGTCAATCCCTCCTCCACACGGTCGACCACAGCCCTGATCGGGTCCACCGCCTGGGCCAGGTTCTCCGCA